>NC_041392.1:528479023-528505341 GCF_002162155.2 Triticum dicoccoides
GCGAATGGAGTGGAGGGGGATAGGGGGGAGGGGGTTTGGGGAATATTATTGGCTAGTTGGCCGAAGGGTTGTTGAATCGGATTTGGGGGGAATTTTTGGGTGTGGGGGGGAGGATTTTTGCGCGGTGGGCAGGGGGAGTTTGGCGCATGGTCAGTTTCTCCAAGTGAAGTCCTACGTGTCAGTGAAGAGGCAAGCCGAAGCGCGTTCCGTTTGCGTGAGCCGTGTGCAGGACCGAACGTGTGTGGGGTGCAATGCGACCGCGACAGGAGTGTTGTGAGTGTACCACATTTTTTCCTTTTAAACTAGGTGCTTCGCCCCCTAAAAAATATGTTACTTTGCATGATCCATTGATACTACTACAAGTAATCCGGTAATCCTGACTAAAACGGCACGGCCGGGTCTTTTCCCGCGCGATATGCTGGGAGGTTGGCTTAGTTGGGTTTTTTAGGACGGGTAATGCTACACCTATGTAATCCCAGTTACGTAATTAACGCAATGTGAAACGTGTGAGCTGTTGATTGTAGATTGGGGGGAGGGAGGGGCCCACCACCATGAAAATCAGGGGAGGAGAGAGAGAGGAAATTTACGTTAACCCTTTCGTAGGTTCCCGTAGATGTAGAAAGATGTGTCCGATCCTGCAATATAGGTCGTCCGATCTATATCTAACGGATAGGAAGGAAACTATGACAATTTACCCGCACTCCTCTCGACATTTGCAGATAAGGCTTTCCCTCATTCATCCTTTTCTCCCACAAGATCTTGATCTTCCGTGCAACGCACGGGCATCTTGCTAGTACTCCTACAATATGTATATTATTGTGAAAGTTCATATACACCGGCCGAGATTAATGCAAACACGGCAGATTTTCATTACATTTTGAACTTTTATAGGACAAAAAAATAAAAGAAACCGACCCTAAACCTATTCTGCGGCGGCGACCGATGTCCTCCATCTGTGATCTCCGTGTACGGGGGCGGGGTTCAAGACCCGTGAAGTGAAGGTGCGGTCTCCGGCGAGGAAAAGTAGAACACGGGAGACGGACCGGCCAGTTGGCACACCATGCCCTGCCGTCTCCCATCCCCTACTCATCCTCGGAGGAGTCCCCGACCTCGGCGGTGCCGGACATTGGATGGCGGCAAGTAGGACGCGTGGCTGACGGTGCTCCCGTCGTCGGCCGCCAACGTGGCCACCGCTTGTGCGGCGACTTGAGCGAGGGCGGCGACCTCGAGCTCCATCCCCGAAGACAAGCTCTCCCGCGGAGCGTTCGCGCTTGCGGTCATGGCGGATGTGGTTCCAGGTAGGAGGACGATGCGCTATGGTGTGGAGATTAGCTGGGCATTGCCGGTTTAAGTAGCTCATTCCGGTGAGGCCAAGCGTCTGGGTGCGTCATTAAGTTGCTGGAGTTGGTTCCGCGGGCACCAAGCCTCTTAATGACGACATACGAACGGACGACATGAATGCGGCAGCTGGCGCCGGCTGGGAACGCACCGCACGACGGCGCGAGGGACGAGGGTTTTGGTGTGCCAGGGTAGTTAGCTGCGGTCGTGGCAACGTTGGAGATGCCCTTTGCTCACATGGGATCCCCGCATGTCATTGGAAAAGCAAGACGACCCGGCATGGTCTCAGGTCCAGAGGATGCAGTTGGCCGCGCTACACCACTCCACGGACGCGTTGCGGCGCCCCGTGTATCCTCGACGAGCCGGGTGTTGGGGTGTGTTTGGATTGTGGCCAAAGTGCACCTTGCCAAAATTTTGGTCATGACCAAAAGATTGGTCTTTGTTTTGATGGTTGCCATTTGTTTGGCATGCCAATGAACTCTAGCCAACTCTAGTTCATTTTCTTGCCAGTGTCGGCCAAATCATGGGCAACCAATACCTCAACCAAAATTTTGGTCATGACCCAAAGATTGGTCTTTGTTTGGACGGTTGCCATTTCTTTGGCATGCCAATGAACTCTAGCCAACTCAAGTTCATTTTTATTGCCAATGTCGGCCAAATCATGGGAAACCAATACCTCAACCAAAATTTTGGCTACCCAATGCTTTGATGGGGCAACCTTGGGCACAAACCAAACATACCGTTGGTCGTGCCACAGCACTAACGCCACCCTCGGCAAACTGAAACCGACCGTGTCTAGCGACGATATGAGCGTGTAGCTCACCGTGGTCGCCATGTCCAGAGGTGGTGCTGGAGCTGCGCCCCGTTGTTGGCCCCAATGACCCACATGAACGGTTGTCGGTGGCGAGGAGGTCGTGGGCCAGCTCCTCCATTGGACTAGTCTGCGCTACATCATCCCGATGGGTGTGCCCCACATGTCTGTTTCCCTGGTTTCCCGGCCATATTCGAGCGTCAGTGCTCCGCATTGCGCATTAGGCCTTTCACTATGTAGGCCAAGTGAGACAACTTATTGTTTATTTGAGCCGTTCAAGTATAATCATGTGGCATTTGCTTATTTCTCATTCCTCTCCAACCCTCTTCTCCATCGATCATGTCGCCCTCCAGTCGAGTCCATCCTCTCGCATGCCTCATTTGAACATTCCGCCGAGTATCATTCGCATGTACCCACCCTAGTCCTCTTTCAATAGATCTCCGGACCCCGAGATGAAATCGAGAGGGAACGAGTGGGGGCACGTGATACCTAAGGCGGATTCAAAATTTTGAACCGGTGATCATAGCATCCGCAAATCATATATAAAGGGTATTCAATGTTCGTTTCGTTTTTGAACGTACAATATACTCCCTCCTATCCTTTCTAGTTTACATATAAGTTTTATGTGTAGTCAAAGTATATCTACTTTGACCAAAAAAGTATCAACATTCAACAACGCCAATAATTTTGGTAGATTCGTATGTACTCCTAGATTTGTACTCGAGATGGTTTCCAATTTGACTATTGACAAGATTAATAGTACATGAGATGTATAATGTGAAAATTATATCATTGGAAACTCCTTTCACATACGAATTTTACCGTATGCTTTGTGTAAGTTGCATGTCATATATTATTACTCTAACATTTGGTCAAAGTTAGCCTCGAAAAACGCATTAGACAGTGTATGCTTTGTGTAAGTTGCATGTCATATATAATTACTCTAACATTTGTGTAAGTTGCATGTCATATATTATTACTCTAACATTTGGTCAAAGTAGTATAGTGGAAGTGGATCCTCTGACGTAGGTATCCCTGCCTTACCCTCCCTTTCGGTCACTTACTGGCGGACCCCATGCTTGCTAGGCCCCGCATGTCAGTTACTCAATGGGTTCAGCCACGTCAGGGGATCCTCATCCGTAGTATACTCCCGCTGTTTTTATTTACTCCGCATAAAACGGAGGGAGCGGGCGGTGGAGGGGAGGGACGTCGGTTTGCTCTCAACTGCGGTCCCACAAGCGAGCGAAAACGCAAGACGAAGCATGTTCCATTCGGTGAGCGATGTGGAGGGTCCGGCGTGCTGGGCTGCAACGCGAACGCGACAAGAGTGATGTATAGTCAAAACCGATTGACTGGTCGTCACCGGAACCACAATTCACACCAGAACCTTCGTTGCTCGACCTACGCCAGCCACTGCCCTAAAACCACACCAAATCTCCAGCCCATTCCCCCACCTTTCGATCCCCTAGCCCGCATCAAGCGTCCCCTAGTTCGCCGGAAAGCCATGGTGCGCCGCAAGATCACTTACTACAAGATGCTGACGCCGGAGCACCGCGCAGAAATCGCGGCGGCGGTCGGCACCACAGACCTCCGTTCCCAAGCTCGCTTTGCGGCGGGCCAATCCCCGAGTTCTCTGGAGCCAAGCTACGAGGAGGAGGAAGCCGATCCAATGTTCATGGCGGAAGTCGCGGCGCAGAAGGCACCCGATGGGTATGAGACAATGGACGTCGACTTCGTGCCGGCGTCTAAGTCCCCCATGGTGCAGGCGGACCAGCGGTTCAACATGGCGATACTAAAGGAGGACCGGGAGGCAGAGGCTCAACTCGACGTGGAGCACGCGCATGCCACTGCCATTGAGGCTCTCTTGCAGGCGGAACCGGATGTCGTGGATGTGAACCAGGCAGCGGAGGCTCAACTTGAGGCGGAGCGCGTGGATGTCGCTGCCGTCGAGGCCCTCCTGCAGGCAGAACCAGACGTCCTGGACTTGAACCGGGCGGCAGAGGCTCGACTCAACACAGAGCGTGCGGATGCCACTCTCATCGACGCCCTCCTGCAGGCGGAACCGGACATCCTGGTCTTGAACCGGGCGGCGGAGGCTCGACTCGACGCGGAGCGCGCGGATGCTGCTGCCATCGAGGCCCTCCTGCAGGCGGAACCGGACGTCCTCGACTTGAACCGGGCTGTGCTCTCGTCCGTGCAGAGCGCCCACACGCTCCGCTTGAACGAGTAGCCGGAGGCCGAGGACAACCACGGTGCGGAGACACACGTCGGCAGCGACGGCTGGTTCGCGCCGACAGCCAAAGACGACGAGATCGTCTCTTTCCGCGAGCAGTGATAGTTTTTCTTTATGTTGTTGTTTTTATGGATTTTTTGCTGTGTAAAAACATATATTTGTTATGCAAGTCGCCTGACTTGGGTCAGTCTACCATTTCAGGCGGTTGGATGAATATCCTACGTCTCCTAACCCTTCTTTCCTTCTTCCTCACCTCTTCTTCTTCCCCAACAGACCACCGCTCGGGTCGTACGGATACTCCCCAACATGCGGTTGGATAAACATACTCTATGAACAAAAATTATGTGTCAGCGATAGGATGGTTGAGTTTGGTGTGTTCCCATGTGACGGCACGTGTCAGTGAGGGTGCGTTCCCTTGGTTGGGTTTGCGGCGTGCAGGAGCGACCGTGTGAGGGTGCGGTGCGACCGCGGCGTGTAGGAGCAACCGTGTGAGGGTGTGGTGCGACCGCGATAGACGTGCGCAAGTGTACCTCCTTCTCATTTTGAAAACTTTAGGCAATCTTGGAAAAAATGTGTGGCGTAGTTTGGCAATGCAAGGCCTAGACCCAAACAGGATAAGTACGTACGTACTAGGAGTACTAGTGTTAAAAAAGAAAGGCTGGGTTTTCCTTCGCGGGATTTAATCGATACAAATCCTCGTTTCACGTGTCAATTAATGCATATTTTTTTCTCCAAAGACCAAAGAGCTAACCATCTCACTCCTCATCGCTTGATTAATGCAGCGCCATGCAAACCAACCTTCTCACTTCCGCATGCATGTAGGGGATATTAATGTCCTTGGTTGCTAACCCCATCAACTTTTCCTTGACTAGTGTTAGTGGCCCTTTGCAAATTGTAATTTTGATATACTGGCCTTGTGTACAAAAAATGGAGGTAGTAACTATATTTGACTTCCTTCCCCATTGCGGTGACGTCGACGATATTTTTTGGGTGGTTTGGCGAAGTGCGTTCGACGGAGAACACCATTGAGGGAGACCACGATAAGTCATTCGCAAGTGCCGCCTGCAAGCCGAGACAACCGCCTTATTTGCATCCAGGAAGTCCTTTACTAGTACTACTATAACTAATGCGGTGAGATGGCTTCTCAAAGAAGACGATGGAGAAGCGGAGTCAGCGAAGAGTGAAATGATGGTTGCTTCATCCGTGCTTTTGTGATTTGACGCCTCACTGCTTTGTGATTTGTGATAGAATGGACAGGGGAGTAGACTCTGTGCTCTATACTGTACTACATGTGTCCAAGCATGGGAGAAAGAGGAGAGACGTTGCATTTTTCTATTCCTTCAATCAATCAATCAGGGAGCTTCAGTTCCATCTTTTTGGCTTTGGCAACACCGTCCATAATGGTTCCCACGATGCCAAAAGCTATTTTCACATTTGGCTACACATTGTGGATGCCCTTAACCGTACCACTTGGTTTTTCTCATGTGTGCTATCTATACAAATCTCAATTATATTGATCTAAAAAATTATAGAATCAAGATTAGTAAAAAGGAGGTGATTTTGCCACGCGGATGGCGGGGGAGGTTTCTTATTTTCGGAGGACGTTGTCCTGGCGGTTTGCTAACATGCGGTCCCACGTGTCAGTGCTTTACCAAGCCGATCCGCATCCCACATGAGGCAGAACAACGGCAGAAGCAACATGTGGTTAAGTTGAAGAAGATGAGGGAGAAGCGGATTTAGCAACGAGTGAAATGATGGTTGCTTCGTCCCTCCAACTTAACTGCGGGAAAAGTGCAGCTTTGTGATTTGACGCCTCATTGCTCATTACTACGCCGGCGCCATGACAGGGGTGCTTCACCCCGGCTGCTCTGCACTGTATTCCGGTATGGCATGTGGACCCGGTAGCTTGATGTCCCACATGTCGGCGAAAGGGACTAGAAGATTTATGAAAGCAAGCGCTCCACTCTTACGACAGAGGAGTAGACGACACGACGGCCCAGTGAACTGTCACTTGTATTGTATAGTACTATAGTTTTGCTGTTTCGCACGATCCATCGATACAAACCCGATTAAACAGGAAAGGGCGGGATTTTTCCCGCACGGTAGATGATACTGGCCATACATTTCAAAGGCAATTTTAATGTATGCAAACTGAATAATTATAAGTAACAATATGATATCTAGTAAACTAAAAACACATATGATTTATTGTGTTAGAGTGTAGTAGTAGTGCTGTATTGCATAGTTGTTAGATGTAACATGCGAGAACGTGTAGAGATGTAGTTTTGGAGGGCCTACAGAGAGAAAAGCGTAATGCGGTCACCGAACTTTAGAATAAGCTGATTACGGTCACTATATACGTTTGCGGTGATTATACGGTCACTTGCTCACAGCTCAGCATCGGATTGCACTCTGTTGACCGGCCAAATAGTCTGCGTGGCGCCATGTTGACTGGTTAAATTGACCATGTTCGTTGTGGGTCCCACCTATCAGTTCGCATAGGCAAAAGGTCAGATAAACACAAATTTACGCAAGCGCGACAAGGCTCCAACCCGTGCGTGGGAATCACCTGGTTGTGTATGTGTCTGTCAGGGCCTGATGTGTGCGCATGCACGTGTAGGTTGAGCACTTGAGCATGAGAGTGTGTGTTGGTCATGTGGTGTACTGGTGTGTGCATGCATGCGTGCGTGTGTGCATGTGAGTGTTGCGTGCGTGCGTGCATGGCTGCGTGTGTACGTGTGAGTGTTGCGTGCGTGCGTGGGTGCATGTGTTTGTGTGAGTGTTGCGTGGATGCAGTTCGCGTGCATGCATGCGTGTGTGTATAATCACCACACCAGCTCATGTGTGTTAAAACAGGATGACTCAGCATACCAATACAAGGCCACCTTGTCCGTTGTGCCCGCGGTCATGACTTCGAACCACCGTCCAAATATTTTTTTGTCGTTTGTTTTCATTCTTACTAGCAAGATGCCCGTGCGTTGCATGTAATATCAAGATGCATTTGTATGACTTGTTTATCTTGTGAGAGAAAAGGATGAACGAGGGAAGGCCTTATTTGCAAATGTGGAGAGGTGTGTGGGTACCTTTTTGAAAAATTGCCATAGTTTCTTTCCTATCCGTCAGATATAAATCGGACGGCCTATATTGCAGGATGGCAGGCACACCATCATCACCAACTCTGTTTTTTATAAGAGTATATTTTACGTATTTTATAAGAGTGTAGATGTAGAGTAGATACAAGTCGACAGGTGGGCACGATGGTAGTGAGATAATGTGACGCAATACTAGAGGTGCCACGTGGAGAGTTTAAGGGTGTGTTTGGTTGGGGAACCAACTGTCATGGAATGGAATGGTTCCATTCATGAGGAATGGGTCGGTTCCATTCCTGTGTTTGGTAGGAGCAAAAAAGTAGAATGGGTTGGTTCCACTCCGGTGTTTGGTTGGAAGCATGGAATGAAAAATGGAATGACACAAAATTGAAATTTCGGTAGCATTTAGTTTGTATTTTCAAGAAAGACAACATAACAATATATATTGACAAGCTTGACACATAAATGACAACACATATAAGACAAATTTCAACAAGGTGCACATAGTAAAATACTTGACAGCTATACAGCCACACAAATTTCAATAGAATACATGCCAAGTTCATATACTTGACAGCCATACATAACACAATGCTTTGCCATTTTTTTGGTTTAGATAGTCATATCTGATTCGATCTCTTTCATGCATGGGGACATAGGCAATACATGGTCTTCTCTTCCTTATTATAGCCAGAACAATGACTGTCATTGCAGCTAGTGCAACAAAATCAGCGGCTCCCCTGACCATATTTTTTTCCCTTTTGTTCGTCTTCTTAACCATCTACAAGGGATGCATACTATCAAAATTACTATCAAAAATATGGCAAACAATGATGCTTACATCAACATATATATTGCAAAGATACACTGGACAGCATGTATTTCAGTACAAATTAGGAGAGTGCACATGTATTTCGGTACACTAGACAGTCCACTGGTTTTAACAACATAAAGAAACAAACCTGAATAAAAACACAACCATGAGCCATCACAAGGGGAAAAATTAGCAGCAGCATATCCATCTATCTCTCTCGGCTGGGAATATCCCTGAGCAGCAGCAACAGCATATACAAGGGGAAGGAAGAGTGTTTGTACCTTCAGGACTCAGGAGATGATGCTGCGCTGCGCCTGGCCAACGGCCAATGCCGTCAGCCCAATGGAAGCCGCTGTCGGTCTGTTAATCATTGGCAAGACCCGCCGATCCAGATCGAGACAGGTGGATTCCTCCCGTTCTAGCTTCCCCTGCACTTCTGCACGACGAGAGAGGAAAGAGAGGAGTCAGCCGGCAGCAAAGAAGGAAGGAATCGACCGCCGGAAAGGAAGGAATCGGACAACGCAGCTGAGATTGATGGAGGGAGAGAGGGACGGGGGAGGCGGCGCACCAAGGGAGAGGAGCGCTGGAGCTACATGAGTGCGAATGGGGTGACCGGTTCCGCGTCGTCCGCTCGGTTTGGAGGTCTCGCCTCGTTCCGCATCTGGGCCGGATATTCGGTCCACGGGAACGAGTGGGTGACTGTTCCAGGTAACAACTGAACACGAGAACGAGGCCTCGGAACGGGTCAGACCCGTGACATTCCGGTCCATGACTGCAACCAAACACATCCTAATTGGTCAACTAGTCATGTCATGAGCAAATACAGAGTTGTACGGTGAGCCCGTGACTGCATAATAACCACTAAACGTAAATGGTGACCGTAATGAGTGGATTCTGAAGTCCAATGTACGTATCGTGCTTTCGCTTCAAATACAATGATCGTCATTGCATATATAGCGAGAGAAAGATGAAACATGCGTGAATTTTCTGGGGGCTTACTTTTAGAGGACATGGAGATAGTTTTGTGTGCATACATGAAAGGGGCATACAGGGGGGGTACGCGATGGAGAGAGAGATGCTCTTCGTTTCTCTTTATTATGACTAACTTTGTATATAGTATAAAAATATACAAATTCACAGTGCGGAATAAATATCATTGTGGGCACCATCCAATGCAAATAAGCGTTCGTACTCCTCCATATAACTTTGTAATGTTGTATATATGTAGAAACTCTAAATAATTTTTTTGGCCACACTTTATTCAAAAGGAATGTTGTATGCAAAATAAACGTGAAGAGAGGGCTTTTTAAATCAATGGGGTACGTGATGTAACATGTGTGAATGTGTAGTTGATGCATTTGGCGGGGCCTAGAGAGGTATGTTTGTGTATTACGTATTCGAGAGAGGCATGGATAGAGGGGCCGACGGGGGGGCGTGGGAGAGATAGCACGAGAAATGAGAGTGGTCTAGAGAGAGAGACGAATATGACGTCACGACAAGAGATTCCATTCCCTTGAGTGTGTATATGCAAGGGGGGAGGAAATAGAGGCACCAGGAGAAATTTTCTGTGTGTGTGGTGTTTGTGTTGGTATGTGTGGGTGTGAAAAGATAATGAGACGTGGGGGCAGAGGGTGTGTCACCGCGTCAGGTCCGGTGGGTCGAGGTGAGGCCCTTCGTTCTATTCCGTCCTGCGCCACATTGGTCGGCCCGTGATGCATTTAGGAAGACCCATGGATGACTAGTCGTACAAGACAAAGATAGCAGAATTGTGAAGGACTCAGTGTCCACTGACAAAGCCGGCTAGGATTTGTAACCCTAGGTTCTCGGACTAAGGTAACCCCTTTATCTTTGATATTACTATTCATCCAACCTAACTTTAAGGGGCATCCTATAGAATGCTCTGCTAGAATCATACTCGTCGATTAGGAAGAGAGGTGTGAGACAATGCGTGAGAGATAGGCGTAAAGATAATGTGCGTACACGAGACACGTAGGAAGGTCCATGTATATAGAAAGGGCCGATGAGGATTGTGCATGTGTATGTTTGCGAGAGGAAGAGTGCTTGTGATAAAGGTTAGTGAAAACAGTTGTAAATGGTTACGAGAGGGAGTGAGGGTTATATCTAGAGCATGTGTGCGAGAAAGACACCTCGGGAGAGAGTGCGTGAGCATGTGTGAGAGACCACCGATGGAGACTGAAACTACACGTAAAAGACTGCTCTACACATTTATTAAAGATATAAATTGTATCCAAATATTAGGATGGGATCATGATATTTGCAATTCACGTAAGGAGCGGTCATTGATCCATCAGACATCTGGATTCTATCGAATTTGAGCATGCCTATGTTATTATTTGACACAATTGATCCACATAGTTAGTATTTTGAACTCCAGACAATGCATCGCTTTAGCAATCAAATACAAACGTGAGTATAGTTCATGTTGTGTGTGTAAAGCACATTATACATACGAAAGTTACACAATGGACATTATAAATAGCTACTACCTATGAACTAGCATACATTTGAATTCAACTTAAGGTGGTTTAAAAAAATCGAATTCAACATGAAGTCCATTCAATTATTTGAATTTGATATCATGGCATTTGTAAACCATACCTAAATTATGGGGGCACCAATCTTTGCTCTGATTTTGTACATAATAGCATATGTAGTCGTGTACAAAATAGATTCAAATTTAGCTCCTCCATTCCAAAATAGTTGTAGTTATAGGATTTTCAAGTGTCAAAATTTCAAAAAGAAGCGGATAATTTAATGAGGTTTTCAAACATACAAGGTCAAATATAACGTTGTATATTTAGGTCAATCCTCATAGTTCAAGAGTACTCTAAACGTGAATGCTTGTGTTTCAAAATTTCGAACGAAGCGCCAAAAGAGCCTCTACTCGCCCGAAACTGCGTGAGACCAATGTTTGGTAGTACAAGGAAATTACTTTTCTAATAACTCTGACCCGTGAAACCTACCGTCCCGACGTCCAAAGGTCTAAATCGAGGTAGGTTTGTAGCTTCATCTAGACGCCACGCAACCGCATCCGAAAAACATTCATAAACAATGGCCGCCTAAGCACACATGTGCGCGGCCGAAATCACTCCCGCCCACTATTTGGGACACCTGGGATTACCATCCTACCCCCGACCCATAGTAGGTCCGAAATTTAAGAGAGGGGCAAAGTTTGTACTTTCCCCAAATTTCAAACAAGTGTGTCCCATTTCTGTTCAAAAAAGCAAAAAACAAGCGCGTCCCAGACCGAAACGTGGTTCCCCGCCACCCGTCTGATTCCCCATTCATACTCCGTTGGCACCAAAACTACCTCTCCACCAGCCGCGGAACCCCGGTGTCCTCCGTCCGTCACCCCATCCCACCCATTAACCGCCGCCATCCTCCATCACGCCGGAGGCGATACCCCGACGTCGTCGTCCACCACAACCTCAACCGCAATGCCCTCCACGGCTAGTAGTTAGAGCCGAGGCCGAGCCGTCCGTACCCGAGCCAGTTCAACCACGCCGTCCTGCGCCTCACCGCTGCCGCTCCAACTTCACCACCCTCCACCGCACCGGAGCTGTTCCTGCTACGCCGTCCTTCGCCGCCTCGGATCTGCTTCCCCTCCATTGACATACGGCCACGGCAACACAGTCAACAATTTGGCCATGGGTTCGTCCAAGCCTGCACCCTCCAGAACATCGGTTTCCCCGGTAAAAAGAAGAAAATCGGCGCGACTTGTGGAGGTGACCACACCGGCAACCGAAAAAGGTACTCATCTTCCCTTATTCGTGCAAATCTTACGTCTCTGCTTGCATGGTATTCATCCCACAGAAGACACTAGTTGACCGCTTCTTCTTGATACTAGATGTTCCTAGTAACTCGCGATGCACAAGGTTTCTCCTCATATACTATTTCACCTTAGCTAGAGGTTTGTCGCCCCCCTGAATTTCAATTTCTGGCCACTTGATTCCCAATTAACGGAAGCATTCCCCGGCGTAACAGGCGCTAGTACGCCTATTACGCCGGGGAAGTAGCACCTTGGTGTTTATCTTAGGGGCGTGTGCGGCCTAGAGCTACTGGCGCCCGATCTAGAGGTCGGCTGGGATTAAAGGGATGGCCTGGGGGCGCTGCCAAGCACGGCGGTGGTGTGAGGTCGATGGGAGGGCGGGGCGGCGGAGGCAGGGGTCCGGGCCGATGGTCGTTGGCGGTTCGAGAAAGATCGTCAACAGTGACTGGCGGGAGGTAGACGAAGGCCATCTGCCAGTTCCTTATAGATCGGATGGTTCATTAAAAAAATCGACTGACCTATTTATTTTTAGTCGACTGTTATCTTAGATATGACCACATGTGGTGGTGTGCTGGAGGAGTACCTGCATTTCCTGTGCTCATATATTACAAAATCATACATAGTAGAATCTAATTTTGTTTGCCATGCAATGTTGTAGAGCTATCATATGTCTCCTGTCATTTATTTTTTAGCCACCTGCTATCTGCTACTTTTACAGTGCACTAGTTCTGCACACACTTCACCCTTACTCTCACTATTGTGTTTTTATGCAAGGGTATTTCAGACTCTGCTGCCATGATAGAAGCCAAAAAGAAAAGAGAGAAGTCGCTCCAGTTTGGTGTGCGGGTAGGCAAGACACGTTTCAGCGCTATAATGGGTGCAGTGTCAGCAGATGCAGACGGTAAACGTAGCTCTGGAGTTGATGACCTCGCTCGCAATGAACCACCATCCGAGGTGCTTGCTTTAACTTCACGGTGTCATATGTGGTTGCATGTTCCATATGGTGTCTAGCTTGTATTCGAAAGGCCGAAGTCGGTAAGATAAGGAAAGATATTTTTTACATGAACCACCATCCCGTGAGCACCAGAAGACAAATAGCTAGTCAGGGCACTGGCCGAGCTAGTGACAAGCCCAGCAAAGATAGGCATCACCTGGAAGCCAACTAAAAAGTTGCGATGGTGGCGAAGCAGCCCGCCTCCCACCAGGCTCTCAGGTCCTAGATGATCATGCTCACCACTCCAGCCGGATGTCTAGCTTGTATTGCTTCCAATTTGGTTAAATTGCATCTGCTTAGCTTACACATTATACCTTTGAATATGACATGCCTTTCTGTTTTTGGTACATACTAGTACATCTATGTATTAACCATGTTCTTACATCAAACTAATGTTCTTGTGTATCCCTCATACATCACTTATGACGAGGCAGGCAGGCAAGGGGACTACTCCTCATTTAAAGAATGCAGCGTCAGCCTCCCGACATGATTCTCAAGAAACAGAAATGCTAGATGAAGATAGTGAATGTAGCTCTGTAGTTGATTACAGCATTTCCCCTACACTAGCATCGCAGGTTCTTGCTCTAACTTGGCAGCATGATATGTGGTTGCATGTTGCATATGGTGTCTAGATTGTATTTCTTCCAATCTGGTTAAACTGCATGTGCTAGTCTGCTTAGCTTATACATTATACCTATTAATGTGACATGTCTTCCTATATTTAGTACATAGTACATCTATATATTAAGCATGTCCTTACATAAAACTATTGTTTTTTTGTATCCCGCATCAATCAACATGACGAGACACCTTTAGTATATGCAGTGCGATATTAGTTGCATCTTTCATATGATTTATAGCATGTGCTGCTTCTAATTTGTTGAAATTCCATTTTTGATGGGGCGCTTTTAACTTGGCAGAGTCATATTGGTTGCATCTTTCATGTGGTGTGTAGCTTGCATTGCTTCTTATTTGCTGGAATGGTTTCTGCTTAGTTTACACAAACAGTTGTGAACATGCCATGACGTCCTGTTTTTCGTACATATTCCATCCTAGTATCATGTGGTTGCCTTACATCAAAGTAGTGATTGTCAGTATCATGCATGAATGAGTTCTGAAGAGAGAATTTTATTGGTTTTTCTTGTCAGTTTTACTTGAAAATTCAAAATCAATAAAGCGGAAGGAAGTTAGCAAGGCAGCGGATAAAGGTGCTCCTTCCGAATGGAGGGCCTCTACAGTTTCTACTCCTCCACACCCCCAAGATGATTTCCAAGACAACACATGCATAGACACTCAACAAAGCTGTGTTTATGATGAGCACGTCTCCCCTAGTGCAGCATCACCGGTGCTCCCTCTAACTTGGCACTGTTATATGTGGTTGCATGTTATGTGTGATGTCTAGCTTGTATTGCTTCTAATTTTGTTGAATTCCATCTGCTTACTTTACACATTATAATTGAATAAGACACGTGTTCCTGTTTCTAGAACATACAATATCTGTCTATCAGACCATGTTCTTACATCAAATTACTACTGTCGTGTAACCTGCAACAATCACTTATCATAAGACACGTTTGACTTCGGAGTGTGATATAGGTTACATCTCACATTCTTTTCTAGCTTGTATTACTAATTTGTTGAAATGGCACTTATGACGAGATAGTTTTAACTTGGTAGAGTGATATTTGTTGCATCTTTCATATGGTGTCTAGCTTTCATTGCTTCTAATTTGTTGAAATGCCTTCTCCTTAGTTTACACATCATAAGCTGTGAATATGCAATGCTGTGAATATGCACTGGCACTAATGACGAGAGACCTCTAACATGGTAGTGTGATGTTGTTTGCATCTTGCATATGATTTATTTCTTGTACTGCTTCACATTTGTTTAAACACCATTTATGATGAGACACTGTTAACTTGGCAGAGCAATATTTGTAGCATCTTTCATATGGTGTCTACCTTCCATTGCATTGCTTCTAATTTGGTGAAATGACTTCTTCTTAGTTTACACATCATAGTTCTGGTTATCTCTTCCGTCCTGTTTTTCATACATATTACATCCTCCTATCATGTGGTTGTCTAACATCAAAGTTCAGTTCGTCTGCATCACGCATCAATTTGTTCTGAAGAACTAAATTGTTATTCATTTTTCTTGTCGGCTTGACTTAACATGGCATAGAGAAAGAGGAAGAAACACAGAATGGCAGGGAATGAGAAGCGGATGAATCCTGCAGATTCTGCTGGTACTGATGGTGCAATAGAAGGTCAAAGTCTAGCAGAAAATTCTACAAACACGGCATCCCATGCTACACGAGTTGCAAAAAAAGACAAACAGAAACAAATAGCTGCCACCAGACAAGCAGAGACAGCCCTAGTTCTTGCAACACCTACCACAGTACTACCAGCTGCATGACGTACTCGTGCGTCAACTAAGCTAGCAGCACGTTCCCAAGCTCCCTTGCCACCTGACACTACTTCCCAAGCACTCTTGACACAAGACGAGTTGGCAATATCAGATGAACCTTGTGAGCTTCAACAGCAAGAAGGTAGTTGCTGGAGTCAAGTTACAGTTGCATGCTTCTTTATATGTAGTCTCACAGTTTG
This sequence comes from Triticum dicoccoides, assembly GCF_002162155.2. Lineage (NCBI taxonomy): Eukaryota > Viridiplantae > Streptophyta > Magnoliopsida > Poales > Poaceae > Triticum > Triticum dicoccoides. Next base: position 528,494,699 of record NC_041392.1, read on the forward strand.
ATGTACACTAACACTTACTATGTTTGTTGTTGGACTAGCACCTAGGCGCAAGAGGAAACAAACATCAGGGATAATGCTCGATAGGTTAACTAAATCTAGAGGAGGAAGAATGGAGATTCGTTTTGAGGCAGGTTTAAAAAGGCCACGTGATGCTACATAGTCAGCCAAGTTAGTATCAGAGGCAACGGTTGCTGTTAGGTGTCATGTACGTATCCTCCCAACATGGATTCAGTACAAGAATGACAAAGACGAAAGCCAGTTCAACATCTTCCTCGACAATTTATCTGTAAGTATGGTTATGTATGGAAACTAGTAATATCGTCTTGCTCTGTCCAATACTTTCTAAGTTGCTGATAATGAGACTCCCATAATTTTTAATAGATGAGGTTCAAGTTGGATAACCAAGATGATGCAACCAGACAAGCTTGCACCCATGTTTTCAAGTCTGCTCTGCGACAGTATCGGTATAACTTGAGGAAAACTCACTTTGAAGGCAAGGCTAACAGTGAACCTGCCCAAACATATCCAGTGGAAAAAATATTTGATGAAGACTGGAGAGGGCTCTTTAAACACTGGTCCGATCCGAAGTATCAGGTACATTATATATATATATGTCATCAGACCACATGTTAAAGTCTTATTTACGCATGTGCCACACAAATCTATCGTCTTGTAGGTGAACTATTCAAATAACAAGGCCAACCATATGAAAGTGAAATTCCAACAGACGACGGGATCTCATAGCTATATTGCACACTGCGAGGCTCTTGTAATTAGCTGATGTTTCACTCTTTTCACTGTACCATATTATCAGATCTATATTGACTTGTTCCAAATGCAGAGGAAAGTACGCAAGGACCAAAAAGTACTTGAACCAAATGTTGTGGAAATCTTCAAGGATTGTCACACCAGCAAGAAGAAGGGCATGACTACACCAGTCAAAGCCGCTGTTGTAAGTCCTTAATCCTCATGCCTTTTAACTACTACTTACTTTGACTTGTGCCTTGAACTGCATGGTTTGCAGCCAATGTCTATTACTCTTTTCAATTTTATACACAATTGTCTTAGTGTATCATTGCACCTTACAAGGTTTAAAAGAGAGGAGTGATGTTCCTTTGATCTTGACCCGTAATCTAGTTCCGTGCTGGACTTGCCCACACAACGTTACAATTGCATGTTTGTCTGTTCTCAGTTGTGTTGTGATATGAATGACGTCATACTATGCTTACCGTATTATAAATTTCGTCTCTTTATCCTTAGCCCTCAATACAATGTGAAGAAATAGACAATACATTAGCGATGGTACATGGTCATATGTTTGGAACCTGGTTTTATTATGTACTTTGCAATAAAATACAACTAATATTTTACATGGGTTCACCAGAATAAGTTCTGTATATAGACCAAAGCTATTTTGTTTGGTTTTGCTGCCTCCTTAGTATCTTCTGTTCTGGTACTACTAATGTAAAACCTCAACTTTTCAGCAAGCTATGGAAAAAATGGTGGAACCACCACCTTCTGAAGGTGGCGAGGCAACTATAACCGCAATGTCAGCTCTTGCTGCACTAGGTCAGTACATGTACACTAACAGTGCCAAAAGCATGTTCCTGCGTAATACTGGGTTGGTTGTTAAGGCAATATCGTCAAAACCGCCTCATGATCAAGATATGCAAGCTCAAAGCAATGTTGTATCTGCGCTCCAGACACAAGTCCATTCCCTAACAGAGACCCTTTGTGAAACAAGGAGAAACATTGCTCAATGTCGTCAAGATAGGCATGGTTTTGAAAACAGACTATCAGACATTTGCTATGTTGTTCAGGAGCCTAGGGGAAATGAAGGAGAGGGTTATGGTGCTCCATCAGACAATACAGCATGAAAACGTAATAGTCAGGTCAAATGAACTGAGCTTCTGAACTTCTGGTGGTGCATTTATCTGCTAGACTGTTAAGTTTTATGCCAACCTTCCTTTTGTTATATAGTTGTAATTTGTTTTGGTGCGATACAAAATTTATTCTTAACGTGCAGCCACCGCCTGAAGAAAATAGCAAGCCATTTTTGTACAGTGTAGGGTGTTCCCTATATTTGCACTCGTGGCGATCTTTGATGCCGAGTGGATGTAATCTGTGCAATCGCCTTAATAGCCTAGCGTTAGTTTCGGCCTTATTTATTTCCTAGTCTTCTTTTTCCCTGGTTTGCTAGTGGCCGCAACTACCATGGGCCATATACGGGCCGTAGGATCCATGGGTCTCCTACGGGCCGTCGATAAATGGGCCTGTAATCGGTGGGCCTCGGGCCATCGGATAAATGGGTCTACATGGGCCATAATCAGGCGTAATTGGTATCGGCCCAGCACGGTAACAGGCCGTAGGACAGCAAAGGCTTGATTCTATCATAGGCATAACGGGTCGTTAATGGGCCAGAATATAGGACGGGCTGGAAACGGCGCAATGGGTTAACAGGCCAGAAATGGGCCGACTCTTGCCATGGGTCGAATTTGGCCCATTAGGGTAATAGGCCCGTAACGGGCCGACTCTTGCCATGGGCCGAATTTGGCCCATTAGGGGAACAGGCCAGTAACGGGCCAACTCTTGCCCTGGGCCGAATTTGGCCCATTAGGGGAACAGGCCAGTAATGGGCCGGAAGTAATCGATGGCCGAAAAGGAGCCCAAGAACGTATGGGCCGTTAATAGGCCGAAAGCTAACACGGGCTGGAAACGGCCCATGTAAATCACGGGCCGTTAACGGGTATAAAGAAAATTACTGTTCATTATGGGCTAGAGTCACCGTGGGCCTTTACCTGGGCCAGCCTATTATGGCACACGAAAATCTTGTGGGCCTTTACCTGGGCCGGCCCATTATGGCCCGCGAAATCTTGTGGGCCTTTAGCTAGGCCAGCCCATTATGGTCCGAACAATCTCGTGGGCCTTTAGCTGGGCCGGCCCATTATGGTCCGCAAAATCTTGTGGGCCTTTAGTTGGGCCGGCCCATTTAAACTTGTTGGGCCGTGCCACGTGTCGACATATCATAGGCGCCTTCTGTCCAGTGAGTGGATGACATCTGTCCCGATGATGAGCCGACACATGTTTCCTCTAGCCAATGATGATTTTACACGTGGAAAATCCCCATTGGTCGGGGTTGTTAACGGGTTATCGGATCCAAAACCCGACCCGATAGCTTAAAGGCGTTCCGTTATGGTGGATGCCACATGTCGGTCACCCTTGACGAAAGCACTTCTGCGACGCGCGATTTATCATCATGGAAGTGGACACTTCTGTGATGATAATTTTGGTAATGTCATGGAACACTTCTACAACAGCACAGGTATGACTATCTTGATTCTGTCATAAATTTGTCATGGATGTACATGCATGACAAAAAAAGCGACCTATTGTGACAAACACGTATCATCACGGAAGTGTATTTTTTTAGTGTCTATTCCACCTATAGTGCTATATCCATGGCTCACGCACATGTATTGCGTGAAAATTGAAAAAGTTGTGAGAATGTCAAAAGTATGAAACAATTGCTTGGCTTGTCATCGGGGTTGTGCATGATTTAAATATTTTGTGTGGTGAAGATGGAGCATAGCCAGACTATACGATTTTGTAGGGATAACTTTCTTTGGCCATGTTATTTTGAGAAGACATAATTGCTTTATTAGTATGCTTGAAGTATTATTATTTTTATGTCAATATTAAACTTTTGTCTTGAATCTTTCGGATCTGAATATTAATACCACAATTAAGAAGAATTACATTAAAATTATGCCAAGTAGCACTCCGCATCAAAAATTCTGTTTTTATCATTTACCTACTCGAGGACGAGCAGGAATTAAGCTTGGGGATGCTTGATACGTCTCCAATGTATCTATAATTTTTGATTGCTCCATGCTATATTATCTACTGTTTTGGACATTATTGGGCTTTATTATCCACTTTTATATTATTTTTGGGACTAACCTATTAACCGGAGACCCAGCCCAGAATTGCTGTTTTTTGCCTGTTTTAGGGTTTCGAAGAAAAGGAATATCAAACAGAGTCCAAACGGAATGAAACCTCTGGGAACGTAATTTTCTCAACAAACAATACCCGGGAGACTTGGACCCTACATCAAGACACAAAAGGGGAGGCCACGAGGTAGGGGGCGCGCCCTCCACCCTCGTGGGCCCCCTGTTGCTCCACCGACGTACTCCTTCCTCCTATATATACCTACGTACCCCCAAACGATCAGATACGGAGCCAAAAACCTAATTCCACCACCGCAACTTTCTGTATCCACGAGATCCCATCTTGGGGCCTGTTCCGGAGCTCCGCCGGAGGGGGCATCAGTCATGGAGGGCTTCTACATCAACACCATAGCCTCTCCGATGAAGTGTGAGTAGTTTACCTCAGACCTTCGGGTTTAGTAGCTAGATGGCTTCTTCTCTCTTTTTGGATCTCAATACAATGTTCTCCCCCTCTCTTGTGGAGAAATATTCGATGTAATCTTCTTTTTGCGGTGTGTTTGTTGAGACCGATGAATTGTGGGTTTATGATCAAGTCTATCTATGAATAATATTTGGATCTTCTCTGAATTATTTTATGTATGATTGGTTATCTTTGCAAGTCTCTTCGAATTATCAGTTTGGTTTGGCCTACTAGATTGATCTTTCTTGCAATGGGAGAAGTGCTTAGCTTTGGGTTCAATCTTGCGGTGTCCTTTCCCAGTGACAGTAGGGGCAGCAAGGCACGTATTGTATTGTTGCCATCGAGGATAACAAGATAGGGTTTTCATCATATTGCATGAGTCTATCCCTCTACATCATGTCATCTTGCTTAAGGCGTTACTCTGTTTTTAACTTAATACTCTAGATGCATGCTGGACAGCGGTCGATGAGTGGAGTAATAGTAGTAGATGCAGGCAGGAGTAGGTCTACTTGTCTCGGATGGGATGCCTATATACATGATCATACCTAGATATTCTCATAACTATGCTCAAATTCTGTCAATTGCTCAACAGTAATTTGTACACCCACCGTAGAATACTTATGCTCTCGAGAGAAGCCACTAGTGAAACCTATGGCCCCCGGGTCTATCTTTATCATATTAATCTCCTACTACTTAGTTATTACCTTTGCCTTTTACTTTACCTTTATTTTACTTTGCATCTTTATTACAAAAATACCAAAAATGATTATCTTATCATATATATCAGATCTCACTCTCGTAAGTGGCCGTGTAGGGATTGACAACCCCTATTCGCGTTGGTTGTGAGGATTTATTTATTTTGTACATGTACGAGGGACTCGCACGTAGCCTCCTACTGGATTGATACCTTGGTTCTCAAAAACTGAGGGAAATACTTACGCTACTTTGCTGCATCATCCCTTCCTCTTCAGGGAAAACCAACGCCGTGCTCAAGAGGTAGCATGCTTAGCTTTGGGTTCAATCTTGCGGTGTCCTTTCCCAGTGACAGTAGGGGCAGCAAGGCACGTATTGTATTGTTGCCATCAAGGATAACAAGATGGGGTTTTCATCATATTGCATGAGTTTATCCCTCTACATCATGTCATCTTACTTAAGGCATTACTCTGTTTCCATTAACTTAATACTCTAGATGCATGCTGGATAGCGGTCGATGAGTGGAGTAATAGTAGTAGATGTAGGAAGGAGTCGGTCTACTTGTCTCGAACGTGATGCCTATATACATGATCATACCTAGATATTCTCATAACTATGCTCAATTATGTCAATTGCTCAACAGTAATTTGTTCACCCACCGTAGAATACTTATGCTCTCGAGAGAAGCCACTAGTGAAACCTATGGCCCCCGGGTCTATCTTCATCATATTAATCTCCCAATACTTAGTTATTTCCTTTGCTTTTATTTTACTTTGCATCTTTATCACAAAAATACCAAAAAATATTATCTTATCATAACTATCAGATCTCACTCTCGTAAGTGGCCGTGTAGGGATTGCCAACCCCTTATCGCGTTGGTTGCGAGGATTTATTTGTTTTGTGCAGGTACGAGGGACTGGCGCGTAGCCTCCTACTGGATTGATACCTTGGTTCTCAAAAACTGAGGGAAATACTTACGCTACTTTGCTGCATCATCCCTTCCTCTTCGGGGAAAACCAACGCAGTGCTCAAGAGGTAGCAAGAAGGATTTCTGGCGCCGTTGCCGGGGAGGTCTACGCAAAAGTGAATATACCAAGTACCCATCACATACCCTTATCGCCCAATTTACATTATTTGCCATTTGCCTCTCATTTTCCTCTCCCCCACTTCACTCTTGCCGTTTTATTCGCCCTCTCTCTCTATCCTCCTTCTCTTTCCCGTTTGCCTCTTTTTGCCTGCTTTTTGTTTGCTTGTGTGTTAGTTTGCTTGCTTGCCACTATGGCTCTACCTAAATTTGGTGATCTTCACCTTAAAAGGTTAGAAGAGATCGAAAGCAATGTCAGAAGTTTTATGGTTTTGCAATTTGAACATAATAGTTTCTTCAGAAACGAGCTTAAGGAACAGAAAAGTTTTATGAGTTTTATGAATAAAGAGCTTTATGATATGTCTAAAGAATTCGATGGTTTAAGATCCCAGATTGCTCGTCTTGAGAAATTGACTGCTGAAATTTCGGATAGGCGGGCTACCTTAGTTATAGGATGGCCGCTAAACCGGATTGCTATGAAAATAAAGATGAAGATCTAAAAGTTATTGATGTGTCCCCTATTAAATCTTTGTTTTGCAATATGAATCTTGATAATGATGGGACTGAATATGATCCACCTTTATCTAGAAGGCGTTCCAAGAATTCGGAATTTTTTGATCTTGATGCTAAAATTGATAAAAGTGGGGTTGAAGAAATTAAAACCCTAGATGTTGCTAAACCCACTATTATGGATTTCAAGGAATTTAACTATGAAAATTGCTCTTTGATTGATTGTATTTCCTTGTTGCAATCCGTGCTAAATTCTCCTCACGCTTATAGTCAAAATAAAGCGTTTACTAAACTTATCGTTGATGCCTTGATGCAATCTTATGAAGAAAAAGTTGAATTGGAAGTTTCTATCCCTAGAAAACTTTATGATGAGTGGGAACCAACTATTAAAATTAAAATTAAAGATCATGAATGCTATGCTTTATGTGATTTGGGTGCTAGTGTTTCCACGATTCCAAAGACTTTGTGTGATTTGTTAGGTTTCCGTGATTTTGATGATTGCTCTCTAAACTTGCAGCTTGCGGATTCCACTATTAAGAAACCTATGGGAAGAATTAATGATGTTATTATTATTGCAAATAGGAATTATGTGCCCGTAGATTTTATTTTTCTTGACATAGATTGCAATCCTTCATGTCCTATTATTCTTGGTAGACCTTTCCTTAGAACGATTGGTGCAATTATTGATATGAAGGAAGGAAATATTAGATTCCAATTTCCATTAAGGAAAGGCATGGAACACTTTCCTAGAAATAAAATTAAATTACCTTATGAATCTATTATGAGAGCCACTTATGAATTGCCTACCAAAGATGGCAATACCTAGATCTATCCTTGCTTGTTATGCCTAGATAGGGGCGTTAAACGATAGCGCTTGTTGGGAGGCAACCCAATTTTATTTTTATTCCTTGCTTTTTGCTCCTGTTTAGTAATAAATAATTTATCTAGCCTTTGTTTTGGTTGTGTTTTTTGTGTTTAATTAGTGTTTGTGTCAAGTCGAACCGTTGGGAAGACTTGGGGAAAGTCTTGTTAAACTTGCTGTAAAAAACAGAAACTTTAGCGCTCACGAGAACTGCTGCCATTTTTATTTGGAAAGTGATATTTAGTTAATTCTTTTTGAAGATTATTAATAGATAAATTCCTCACGTGCATAAATTTATTTTAGAATTTTCGGGGTTCCATATCTTGCGCTAGATACAGATTACTACAGACTGTTCTGTTTTTGACAGATTCTGTTTTTCCTGTGTTGTTTGCTTATTTTGATGAATCTATGGCTAGTAAAATAGATTATAACCCATAGAGAAGTTGGAATACAGTAGGTTTAACACCAATATAAATAAAGAATGAGTTCATTACAGTACCTTGAAGTGGTCTTTTGTTTTCTTTCGCTAACGGAGCTCACGAGATTTTCTACTTTGAGTTTTGTGTTGTGAAGTTTTCAAGTTTTGGGTAAAGATTTGATGGATTATGGAACAAGGAGTGGAAAGAGCCTAAGATTTGGGGTTCCCATGGCACACCCAAGATAATCTAAGGACACCTAAAAGCCAAAGCTTGGGGATGCCCCGGAAGGCATCCCCTCTTTCGTCTACTTCTATCGGTAACTTTACTTGGAGCTATATTTCTATTCACCACATGATATGTGTTTTGCTTGGAGCGTCTTGTATGATTTGAGTCTTTACTTCTTAGTTTACCACAATCATCCTTGCTGTACACACCTTTTGAGAGAGCCATACATGATTTGGAATTTGTTAGAATACTCTGTGTGCTTCGCTTATATCTTTTGAGTTATATAGTTTTGCTCTAGTACTTCACTTATATCTTTTAGAGCATGGTGGTGGATTTGTTTTATAGAAACTATTGATCTATCATGCTTCACTTAGATTATTTTGAGAGTCTTAAATAGCATGGTAATTTTCTTAAAATCCTAATATGCTAGGTATTCAAGATTAGTAAAATTTTCTTATGAGTGTTTTGAATACTAAGAGAAGTTTGATGCTTGATGATTGTTTCGAGATATGGAGGTAATAATATCAAAGTCATGCTAGTTGAGTAGTTGTGAAATTGAGAAATGCTTGTGTTGAAGTTTGCAAGTCCCGTAGCATGCACGTTTTATGTAACAAATTTGAAACATGAGGTGTTATTTGATTGTCCTCCTTATGAGTGGCGGTCGGGGACGAGCGATGGTATTTTCCTACCAATCTATCCCCCTAGGAGCATGCGCATAGTGCCGAGGTTTTTGATGACTTGTAGATTTTTGCAATAAGTATGTGAGTTCTTTATGACTAATGTTGAGTCCATGGATTATACGCACTCTCACCCTTCCATCCTTGCTAGCCTCTTCGGTACCGTGCATTGCCCTTTCTCACATTGAGAGTTGGCGCAAACTTCGCCGGTGCATCCAAACCCCGTGATATGATACGCTCTTTCACACATAAACCTCCTTATATCTTCCTCAAAACAGCCACCATACCTACCTATTATGGCATTTCCATAGCCATTCCGAGATATATTGCCATGCAACTTTCCACCATTCCGTTTATCATGACACATTCATTATTGTCATATTTCTTAGCATGATCATGTAGTTGACATAGTATTTGTGGCAAAGCCATTGTTCATAATTCTTTCATACATGTCACTCTTGGTCCATTGCATATCCCGGTACACCGCTGGGGGCATTCATATAGAGTCATCTTTTGTTCTAGTGTCGAACTATAATCATTGAGTTGTAAAGTAAATAGAAGTGTGATGATCATCATTTTCTAGAACATTGTCCCAAGTGAGGAATTATAAGAGAGAGAGAGAGAGAGAGAGAGAGAGAGAGAGAGAAAGGCCATATAAACAAGAGAAGGCCAAATAAAAAAATGAGATAAAAAGAGAGAAGGGATAATGTTACTATCCTTTGCCACACTTGTGCTTCAAAGTAGCACCATAATCTTCATGATAGAGAGTCTCTTGTTTTGTCACTTTCATATACTAGTGGGAATTTTCATTATAGAACTTGGCTTGTATATTCCAACAATGGGCCTCCTCAAGTGCCCTAGGTCTTCATGAGCAAGCAAGTTGGATGCACACCCACTTAGTTTCTTTGTTGAGCTTTCATAAATTTATAGCTCTAGTGCATCCGCTGCATGGCAATCCCTACTCCTTGCATTAACATCAATCGATGGGCATCTCCATAGCCCATTTATTAGCCTCGTTGATGTGAAACTTTCTCCTTTTTGTCTTCTCCACATAACCCCCTCATTATATTCTATTCCACCAATAGTGCTATGTCCATGGCTCGCGCTCATATATTGCGTGAAAGTTTATAGGTTTGAGATTACTAAAGTATGAAACAATTGCTTGGCTTGTCATCGGGGTTGTGCATGATGAGAGCATTCTTGTGTGACGAGAATGGAGCATGACTAAACTATATGATTTTGTAGGGATGAACTTTCTTTGGCCATGTTATTTTGAGAAGACATAATTGCTTTGTTAGTATGCTTGAAGTATTATTATTTTTATGTCAATATGAACTTTTGTATTGAATCTTTCGGATCTGAATATTCATACCACAATTAAGAAGAATTACATTAAAATTATGCCAAGTAGCACTCTGCATCAAAAATTCTGTTTTTATCATTTACCTACTCGAGGACGAGCAGGAATTAAGCTTGGGGATGCTTCATACGTCTCCAACGTATCTATAATTTTTTATTGCTCCATGCTATATTATCTACTGTTTTGGACATTATTGGGCTTTATTATCCACTTTTATATTATTTTTGGGACTAACCTATTAACCGGAGGCCCAGCCCAGAATTGTTGTTTTTGCCTATTTCAGGGTTTCGAAGAAAAGGAGTATCAAACGGAGTCCAAACAGAATGAAACCTTCAGAAACGTGATTTTCTCACCGAACGTGATCCAGGGGGCTTGGACCCTACGTCAAGAAACAAAAGAGGAGGCC
>NC_041392.1:528505628-528551809 GCF_002162155.2 Triticum dicoccoides
GGCCCCCTGTTGCTCCACCGACATACTCCTTCCTCCTATATACACCTACGTACCCCCAAACGATCAGATACGGAGCCATAACCTAATTCCACCACCGCAATTTTCTGTATCCACGAGATCCCATCTTGGGGCCTGTTCCGGAGCTCCGCCGGAGGTGGCATCGATCACGAAGGGCTTCTACATCATCACCATAGCCCCTTCGATGAAGTGTGAGTAGTTTACCTCAGACCTACATGTCCATAGTTAGTAGCTAGATGGCTTCTTCTCTCTTTTTGGATCTCAATACAATGTTCTCCCCCTCTCTTGTGGAGATCTATTCGATGTAATCTTGTTTTTGTGGTGTGTTTGTTGAGACCGATGAATTGTGGGTTTATGATCAAGTCTATCTATGAACAATATTTGAATCTTCTCTGAATTCTTTTATGTATGATTGGTTATCTTTGCAAGTCTCTTCGAATTATCAGTTTGGTTTGGCCTACTAGATTGATCTTTCTTGCAATGGGAGAAGTGCTTAGCTTTGGGTTCAATCTTGCGGTGTCCTTTTCCAGTGACAGTAGGGGCAACAAGGCACGTATTGTATTATTGCCATCGAGGATAACAAGATGGGGTTTTCATCATATTGCATGAGTTTATCCCTCTACATCATGTCATCTTGCTTAAGGTGTTACTCTGTTTTCATTAACTTATTACTCTAGATGCATGCTGGATAGCGGTCGATGAGTGGAGTAATAGTAGTAGATGCATGCAGGAGTAGGTCTACTTGTCTCGGACGTGATGCCTATATACATGATCATACCTAGATATTCTCACAACTATGCTCAATTCTGTTAATTGCTGAACAGTAATTTGTTCACCCACCGTTGAATACTTATGCTCTCGAGAGAAGCCACTAGTGAAACCTATGGCCCCCAGGTCTATCTTCATCATATTAATCTCCCAATACTTAGTTATTTCCTTTGCTTTTTTCCTTTGCTTTTATTTTTACTTTGCATCTTTATCACAAAAATACAAAAATATTATCTTATCATATCTATCAGATCTCACTCTTGTAAGTGGCCGTGTAGGGATTGACAACCCCTTATCGCGTTGGTTGTGAGGATTTATTTTTTTTGTGCAGGTACGAGGGACTGGCGCATAGCCTCCTACTGGATTGATACCTTGGTTCTCAAAAACTGAGGGAAATACTTACGCTACTTTGCTGTATCATCCGTTCCTCTTCGGGGAAACCAACGCAGTGCTCAAGAGGTAGTAGACCTCTACGGTGGTAATTTCCCTCGCTAAATGCCATACTCTCCTAGGTTCTGAAACCAAGGCTATGATCACCAAAGCTATGTAAATCAAGGCAAATGGAGACCAAAGCTCTGATACCACTTGTAGGATCGAAAGTATGTCTAGAGGGTGGTTGATTAGACTACTTGACCAAATAAAAATCTAGCCTTTTCCCAATTTTAATTCTTGGCAGATTTTAGCAACTTATCACAAGTCAAGCAATCAACCTACACATGCAAATCTAAGAGTATAGCAGCGGAATGTAAATCATTGCACATGAAGGTAAAGGGAGGAGTTTGGAGGGAGAAAATGCAATGTAGACATGGAGATTTTTGGCGTGGTTCCGATAGGTGGTGCTATCGTACATCCACGTTGATGGAGACTTCAACCCACGAAGGGTAACTGTTATGCGAGTCCACGGAGGGCTCCACCCACGAAGGGTCCACGAAGAAGCAACCTTGTCTGTCCCACCATGGCCATCGTGCACGAAGGACTTGCCTCACTTGGGTAGATCTTCACGAAGTAGGCGATCTCCTTGCCCTTACAAACTCCTTGGTTCAACTCCACAATCTTGTCGGAGGCTCCCAAGTGACACCTAACCAATCTAGGAGACACCACTCTCCAAAAGGTAATAGATGGTGTGTTGATGATGAACTCCTTGCTCTTGTGCTTCAAATGATAGTCTCCCAAACACTCAACTCTCTCTCACTGATTTGGATTTGGTGGAAAGATGATTTGAGTGGAAAGCAACTTGGGGAAGGCTAGAGATCAAGATTCTTGTGGTTGGAATGAAATATCTTGGTCTCAACACATGAGTAGGTGATTCTCTCTCAGAAAATGAATGGTAGAAGTGTAGGCATGTTCTGATGGATCTCTCCATAAATGAACAGTGGGTGGAGGGGTATATATAGCCTCCAACCGTTACACACAATTCACCAAACTCGATGAGACCGAATCATGAAACTCGGTCAGACCGATTTAGTTCAAAATGTGAACATTAGGCATTTCGGTGGGACTGACATGTCAACTCGGTGGGACCGATTCCATTAGGGTTAGGGCATAACGTAATCTCGGTGAGACCGATCACATAAACTCGATGAGCCGATTTCTGTAATAGTCAAATAGAGAGTTGGTTGGGCAAACTCGATGGGACCGATTGCTCATTTCAGTGAGACCGAAACGTTACTAAAAGGAAATAGGGAGTTTGCATTGCGAACTCGGTGGGACCGATCGCTCATCTCGGTTAGACCGAAACGTTACGAAGGGAAACCGAGAGTTTGCAATCCCATCTCGGTGAGACCGAGATCCCTATCGGTGAGACCGAATTGATTAGGGTTTCTGGCAATGGCTATGTCAAATGAACTCAGTGGCACTGGATAGATCAAATCGGTGGGTCCGAGTTTGACTTTTGGATTGGGACATATGTGGATATGAGAAAGTGGTTGAGGGCTTTTCGAGCATATCACTAAGCATTTTGAGCAAGCAATCCATTAAGCAACACTTCATCCCCTTTTAATAGTATTGGCTTTTCCTATGGACTCAATGTGATCTTGGATCACTAAAACGAAAATGTAGAGTCTTGAGCTTGAGCCAACATGTGTCCTTAGCATTTTGAGGGGTCCACATTCCTAGTCCATGCCATGACAATCACTGAACTTTCTGAAATGATCATCTTGAAAGAGCATTAGTTCAATGAGCTATATGTTGTTGGGAATTACCAAAACCACCCAGGGATAGTTGCACTTTCAATCTCCCCCTTTTTGGTAATTGATGACAACATATAGATCAAAGCTTCGATAAATGATAATAAGATTGAAATACATCGTCGCTTTGAGAAGTATGTGATAAGCAAGAGCTCCCCCTAAATTTGTGCATTATTTAAAATTTGCTTTTGAATGCAAATGTGCAATCGATTAGGATCATGGGTTACTCTTTCATGTCACATACATCTTGGTGGAGCACTCAAAATGGTAGAAAGTAAAAGCATGCACTCATCACCAAGGCAAAGTGAATGATCATATATGAGATATAAATAATAACATCATTCAAGAACAAGCATTAATGTGGGATATGATCAAACACATGATCATACAAGTATCTCACACACATAGACATAAAGTATCAAGCAAGCACACAAAATAAGTATCAACCGGAGGGAGACATAGAGATTTGCGAGATACATACGGATCTGAATGTTGCAGACCCGTTGAGTAAGCCTCTCTCATGAGCAAAAGATGATCAGCACCAAGACTCCATGGGTGTTAGAATCATTACTATGTAATCTAGATTATTGACTCTAGTGCAAGTGGGAGACTGAAGGAAATATGCCCTAGAGGCAATAATAAAGTTGTTATTTATATTTCCTTATATCATGATAAATGTTTATTATTCATGCTAGAATTGTATTAATAGGAAACTTAGTACATGTGTGAATACATAGACAAACAGAGTGTCCCTAGTATGCCTCTACTTGACTAGCTCGTTAATCAAAGATGGTTAAGTTTCCTGACCATAGACATGTGTTGTCATTTGATGAATGGTCACATCATTAGAGAATGATGTGATGGACAAGACCTATCCGTTAGCTTAGCACAATGATTGTTTAGTTTTATTGCTATTGCTTTCTTCATGACTTATACATGTTCCTCTGGCTATGAAATTATGCAACTCCTGAATACCGGAGGAATACCTTGTGTGCTATCAAACGTCACAACATAACTGGGTGATTATAAAGATGCTCCACAGGTGTCTCCGATGGTGTTTGTTGAGTTGGCATAGATCAACATTAGGATTTGTCACTCCGAGTATCGGAGAGGTATCTCTGGGCCCTCTCGGTAATGCACATCACTATAAGCCTTGCAAGCAATGTGACTAATGAGTTAGTTACGGGATGATGCATTACGGAACGAGTAAAGAGAATTTCCGGTAACGATATTGAACTAGGTATGATGATACCAACGATCGAATCTCGGGCAAGTAACATACCGATGACAAAGGGAACAACGTATGTTGTTATGCGGTTTTACCGATAAAGATCTTCGTAGAATATGTGGGAGCCAATATGAGCATCTAGGTTCCGCTATTGGTTATTGACCGGAGATGTGTCTCGGTCATGTCTACATAGTTCTCGAACCCGTAGGGTCCGCACACTTAACGTTCGATGATGATTTGTATTATGAGTTATGTGATTTGATTAACCGAAGTTTGTTCGGAGTCTCGGATGAGATCACGGACATGACGAGGAGTCTTGAAATGGTCGAGACATAAAGATTGATATATTGGAAGGTTATGTTTGGACACCGAACTGGTTTCGGAAAGGTTCGGACATTTTCCGGAGTACCGGGAGGTTACTGGAACCCCTCGGGGAGTTAATGGGCCTTCATGGGCCCTAGTGGAGAGAGGAGGCAGCGGCCAAGTGGAGGTGCGCGCCCCCCCAAGCCCAAACCGAATTGGACTAGGGTTGGGGGGCCCCTTTCCTTCTCCTCCTCCACCTCTTTCCCCTTCCCCCCTTCTCTGGAAAGGAAAGGGGGGCGAATCCTACTTGGACCGGGAGTCCAAGGATGACTCCCCCCTTGGCGCGCCACCCCTTGGGACGGCCTCCTCTCCTCCCCCTTTATATACGTGGGAAGGGGGCACCCCAAAGACACACCAAGTCTTCTCTTAGCCGTGTGCGGTGCCCCCTCCACAGTTACACACCTCGGTCATATGGTCGTAGTGCTTAGGTGAAGCCCTGCGCCGGTAACTTCATCATCATCGTCAAAATACCGTCATGATGATGGAACTCTCCCTCATCCAACTGGATCAAGAGCTCGAGGGACGTCATCGAGCTGAACGTGTGCTGAACGCGGAGGTGCCTTACGTTCGGTGCTAGGATCGCTTGGATCGTGAAGACGTTCGACTACATCAACCGCGTTACTAAACGCTTCCGCTTTTGGTCTACGAGGGTACATAGACACACTCTCCCCTCTCGTTGCTATGCATCTCGTAGATAGATCTTGCGTGATCGTAGGTATTTTTTTTGAAATACTGCGTTCCCCAACAGTGGCATCCGAGCCAAGTCTATGCGTAGATGTTATATGCACGAGTAGAACACAAAGAGTAGTGGGCGATAATAGTCATACTGCTTACCAGCAATGTCTTCCTTTGATTCGGCGGTATTGTTGGATGAAGCGGCCCGGGCCGACATTACATGACCGCGTTCAAGAGACTAGTTCTACCAACGTGCTTCGCACACAGGTGGCTGGCGGGTGTCTGTTTCTCCAACTTTAGTTGAATCGACTTTGACTACGCCCGGTCCTTGTTGAAGGTTAAAACAACACACTTGACAAAAAATCGTTGTGGTTTTGATGCGTAGGTAAGAACGGTTCTTGCAAGAAGCCCATAGCAGCCACGTAAAACTTGCAACAACAAAGTAGAGGCCGTCTAACTTGTTTTTGCAGGGCATGTTGTGATGTGATATGGTCAAGATGTGATGAGATATAAATTGTTGTATGAGATGCTCATGTTTTGTAGAAGTTATCGGCAACTAGCAGGAGCCTTATGGTTGTCACTTTATTGTATGAAATACAATCGCCATGTAATTGCTTTACTTTATCACTAAGCGGTAGCGATAGTCGTAGAAGCAATAGTTGGCGAGACGACAATGATTCTATGATGGAGATCAAGGTGTCAAGCCGGTTACAATGGTGATCATGACGGTGCTTTGGAGATGGAGATCAAAGGCACAAGATGATGATGGCCATATCATATCACTTATTTTGATTGCATGCGATGTTTATCCTTTATGCATCTTATTTTGCTTAGTACGGCGGTAGCATTATAAGATGATCCCTTACTAAATTTCAAGGTATAAGTGTTCTCCCTGAGTACGCACCATTGCTACAGTTCATCGTGCCGAGACACCACGTGATAATCGGGTGTGATAAGCTCTACGTTCATGTACAAAGGGTGCGAGCCAGTTTTGCACGTGCAGAATACTCGGGTTAAACTTGACAAGCCTAGCATATGCAGATATGGCCTCGGAACACTAAGACCGAAAGGTCGAACGTGAATCATATAGTAGATATGATCAACATAGTGATGTTCACCATTGAAAGCTACTCCATCTCACGTGATGATCGGACATGGTTTAGTTGATATGGATCACGTGATCATTTAGATGACTAGAGGGATGTCTATCTAAGTGGGAGTTCTTTAAGTAATATGATTAATTGAACTTTAATTTATCATGAACTTAGGACCTGATAGTATTTGCATGTCTATGTTGTTACAGATCAATGGCCCGTGCTACCGTTCCCTTGAATTTAATGTGTTCCTAGAGAAAGCTAAGTTGAAAGATGATGGTAGCAATTACATGGACTAGGTCCGTAACTTGAGGATTATCCTCATTGCTGCACAGAAGAATTACATCCTGGAAGCACCGCTAGGTGCAAAACCCGCTGCACGAGCAACTCCAGATGTTATGAACGTTTGGCAGAGCAAAGCTGATGACTACTCGATAGTTCAGTGTGCCATGCTTTATGGCTTAGAATCGGGACTTCAAAGACGTTTTGAACGTCATCGAGCATATGAGATGTTCCAGGAGTTGAAGTTAATATTTCAAGCAAATGCCCGAATTGAGAGATATGATGTCTCCAATAAGTTCTATAGCTGCAAGATGGAGGAGAATAGTTCTGTCAGTGAACATATACTGAGAATGTCTGGGTACCACAATCACTTGACTCAACTGGGAGTTAATCTTCCTGGTGATAGTGTCATTGACAGAGTTCTTCAATCACTGCCACCAAGCTACAAAAGCTTCATGATGAACTATAATATGCAAGGGATGGATAAGACAATTCCCAAGCTCTTCGCAATGCTAAAGGATGCGGAGGTAGAAATCAAGAAGGAGCATCAAGTGTTGATGGTTAACAAGACCACTAGTTTCAAGAAAAAAGGGCAAAGGGAAGAAGGGGAACTTCAAGAAGAACGGCAAGCAAGTTGCTGCTCAAGTGAAAAACCCAAGTCTGGACCTAAGCCTGAGACTAAGTGCTTCTACTGCAAAGGGACTGGTCACTAGAAGCGGAACTACCCCAAGTATTTGGCGGATAAGAAGGATGGCAAAGTGAAAGGTATGTTTGATATACATGTTATTGATGTGTACCTTACTAATGCTCGTAGTAGTGCCTGGGTATTTGATACTGGCTCTGTTGCTCACATTTGCAACTCGAAACAGGGGCTATGGATTAAACGAAGATTGGCTAAGGATAAGGTGACGATGCGCGTGGGAAATGGTTCCAAAGTTGATGTGATCGCCGTCGGCAAGCTACCTCTACATCTACCATCGGGATTAGTTTTAGACCTAAATAATTGTTATTTGGTGCCAGCATTAAGCATGAACATTATACCTTGTTTGATGTGAGACGGTTATTCATTTAAATTAGAGAATAATGGTTGTTCTATTTATATGAGTAATATATGTCATGGTCATGCACCCTTGATGAGTGGTCTATTTTTGTTGAATCTCGATAGTAGTGATACACATATTAATAATATTGAAGCCAAAAGTTACAAGTTTAATAATGATAGTAAAACTTATTTGTGGCACTGCCGTTTAGGTCATATTGGTGTAAAGTGCATGAAGAAACTCCATGCTGATGGGCTTTTGGAATCACTTGATTTTGAATCACTTGATGCTTGTGAACCATGCCTCATGGGCAAGATGACTAAGACTCTGTTCTCCGGAACAATGGAGCGAGCAACTGACTTATTGGAAATAATACATACCGATGTATGCGGTCCAATGAGTGTTGAGGCTCGTGGCGAGTATCGTTATTTTCTGACCTTCACAGATGATTTGAGCAGATGTGGGTATATCTTCTTGATGAAACATAAGTCTGAAACATTTGAAAAGTTCAAAGAATTTCAGAGTGAAGTGGAAAATCATCGTAACAAGAAAATAAAGTTTCTACGATCTGATCATGGAGGTGAATATTTGAGTTATGAGTTTGGTCTTCATTTGATACAATGTGGAATAGTTTCGCAACTCACGCCACCTACAACACCACAGAGTAATGGTGTGTCCGAACGTCGTAAACGTACTTTATTAGATATGGTGCGATCTATGATGTCACTTACTGATTTACCGCTATCGTTTTGGGGTTATGCTTTAGAGATGGCTACATTCATGTTAAATAGGGCACCATCTAAATCCGTTGAGATGACACCATATGAATTGTGGTTTGGCAAGAAACCCAAATTGTCGTTTCTTATAGTTTGGGGCTGCGATGCTTATGTGAAAAAGCTTCAACCTGATAAGCTCGACCTAAATCGTAGAAATGTGTCTTCATAGGATATCCAGAGGAAACTGTTGGGTATACCTTCTATCACAGATCCGAAGGCAAGATATTCGTTGCTAAGAATGGATCCTTTCTAGAGAAGGAGTTTCTCTCGAAAGAAGTGAGTGGGAGGAAAGTAGAACTTGATGAGGTAATTGTACCTTCTCCCTAATTGGAAAGTAGTTCATCACAGAAATCAGTTCCAGTGATTCCTACACCAATTAGTGAGGAAGCTAATGATGATGATCATGAAACTTCTGATCAAGTTACTACTGAACCTCGTAGGTCAACCAGAGTAAGATCCGCACCAGAGTGGTACGGTAATCCTGTTCTGGTGGTCATGTTACTTGACCATGATGAACCTACGAACTATGAGGAAGCGATGATGAGCCTATATTCTGCAAAATGGCTTGAGGCCATGAAATCTGAGATGGGATCCATGTATGAGAACAAAGTGTGGGCTTTGGTTGACTTGCCCGATGATCAACAAGCAATAGAAAATAAATGGATCTTTAAGAAGAAGACTGACGCTGACTGACGGTGTCCTGGACTAGGGGGTACTCACCACGTCGTCTCCCGGTCTATTAGATTGGTCCGAGGACCCCCGTGGCCGTATACTCATGGGCCAGTTCGGACGGATACCGCATACAAGGAAGATTCCACAAGACTTGGCGATCAAGACAAGGACTTCTCCCCACTAGCGTATTCGGCTAGGACTCTTGTTATCCTAGGCCTCTGGTGCATTATATAAACCGAGGCCAGGCTAGTCGATAAACATACAATCAACTCCATACACAACAATCATACCATAGGCTAGCTTCTAGGGTTTAGCCTCCTTGATCTCATGGTAGATCTACTCTTGTACTACCCATATCATCAATATTAATCAAGCAGGAGTAGGGTATTACCTCCATCGAGAGGGCCCGAACCTGGGTAAAAAACATCGTGTCCCTTGTCTCCTGTTACCATCCGGCCTTGACGCATAGTTCGGGACCCCCTACCCGAGATCCGCCGGTTTTGACACCGACACTGACGGTAATGTTACTGTCTATAAAGCTCGACTTGTTACAAAAGGTTTTCGGCAAGTTCAAGGAGTTGACTACAATGAGACCTTCTCACCCGTAGCGATGCTTAAGTCTGTCTGAATCATGTTAGCAATTGCCGCATTTTATGATTATGAAATTTGGCAAATGGATGTCAAAACTGCATTCCTTAATGGATATCTTAAATAAGAGTTGTATATGATGCAACCAGAAGGTTTTTGTCGATCCTAAAGGTGCTAACTGTAACGACCCGAGACCGGCGCTCCAGTCGCCTTCCATTTTATTTCGTTGTTGCGTGTGTTTGTTTCGTTTGTTGCATTCATCATCGCATCATCCGCATTTCATCCGCATGTTTTCATAAAACTCGTAGTCGTTCGCAGTTGCCGCTTCCTCCTCGTGTCCATTGACTTTTGCCAGGGTCTTGTCGACCTCTCTCAGACCCCCTCCCACGCGTCCAAAAAAACTTCCCCGAACCCGAACTGCACGGTCACGACCGATAGGTACGGATCAACCTCAAACATCCCTAAAGTATCTTCCGTTTCTTATTTGGATTCTCTAGCCTATTTTTCTCGACCGTACGATCTAAATCGGAGGGCGCAAATAGCCCCTACCCTAAATCCAATCCTATATATAGCTGGCAACCATAGTTTTTAGGCCTCATGTCCCATACCTCCATTCCATCCACAGCGCCGCCACCCCCTCTCATCTTCCTCGGGATCCTCCCATGTCTGCACCTCGCAATCCCCATCGCTCCAACCACAGCAGTCAACCAACCTTCGCGCAGCCCGCTAGAGCTCGACCCCGATTAGATCTGAGACCCTGCCTCCTCCCGCACCCTCCCCTGCATGCTCATCCCCGAGCTCCTCACTCCTCCGAGCGTTGCCCCTTGTCGGTCTCCTCCGCCCGAGCCTCCCCTTGAGCTCCTCTGCCTCTGCGCCCGCAAGTCGTCGCCATTCCCGACGGCCTCGTCAGCCCCATCGTTGAAGACGGGCACCGCCAGGAGCTTCCCTGAGCTCCATAGGACCCACACCGCCTTGTACTTCCCCATCGCCTCCCACCGTCGCTCGCTGCTCCGGTGGGCCACCGGAGCCAGCCAGCGCTGGATGCCTTCCTCCTGACCGCCTCGACTCCAGCGAGCACCAGGACGCCCCGCGTGCTCTCCTCCTCCTGTTTTCCCCTCCCGTTCGACCTCTCTCACTCTTTATGGAACCTTCACAGGAGCCCAGTGTCATGGCCGCCGCCATGGCGATGTCATCTCTCCCTGCCGCGGCGCAACCCATCCCACTGACAACCTCGACCACCAGCGCCTCCCCGACTTGCTCCCCTACTTCCCGCCACGGCGCCCTTCGCCAAGTCCACCATCGCTGACCGCTGCTTCCCCTGCAACGAGCAGCAGCCGCTGCATCGTCTCTGCATTGAGCGCCGCTCGATCCCGCCTGCGCCCGTTGATCGCTTCAAACTTCTGTGTGGGCCTCGTGTCACCAGCCACAACCGGCCTCTTCCCCGCTCGAGTCGCTGCCTGCCTCGGGTTTATGAAGCAACTACCAAAAATATTTTGCCAAATGGCATCACTGAAATTTTCAATTAAGTTAGAACACATTTCATGGATGATCACCAATTTGATTGCATTTCCATCTTTCTAGCTATTTTGCGAAACCGCCAATTCGGCAAAAAGCGGATCAAATTTGAACTACATGTGTCTTATAGTTTGCTATTTATTTATTTCAAAAATCTTTTGAGGTACTAAATTAGCTATTTCATCATAGACAAATAAAGAGTTTTGCACTATTAAGCACCTAACTAAGAATGGTCATGCCGGCAAATTTGATCACATTTTGAAATCGACATAAGAAATTCATAGAAAGGTAAAAATGGAAAATATTTGCATTTGTGTCATTATATGTGACCAAGTTACCAGGAAAAATAAATAAACTTGTAACACGGCAATTCTTTTAAAGAAGTGTTCTCAGAAATGAGCTATCATGTGTGAAGATTAATGGCTTTCAAGCCAAATGATCAATCTTACGGCCACATTCATGGCATAGTTTATTCAAATGATCTCATATTATGCACAAGGGTGCATCTTGGAATGGCAAACAATGTTGCCTAAGGAAGTTTTCAATTTCTTTGGACGAAAATTTCATTTTCTATTTTTCGAGTGCCCAAAATGAGCTTTTTTTTATGAAGGAACTTCCATATATTTGTTGCAAAATTGGACCAAATCAATTTTCTAATATACCAGGACATATTTGATGCACAATTGACCAAATGGTTTGGTGTAAAAAGATTTCATCCACCTCTTGTGAAAAAGACAAATTTCCATCGATTTAGTTGGAAGCGGGTCAAATTTGACCTGCAGCTGCCTTATAGTTTGCTCTTTATTTTTTCCAAAAATCATTTCTAGGTACATAAATATCTATTTAATCAGAGAAACACCAAAAAATCCAAGATTCAACCACTAGCTAGGAATGGTCATGCCCGCAGTTTTGACCGCATTTTGAAACGGACATTGAAAATTCAAAAAAAAATCAAAAATTTGGAAAACCTTTGCATTGTGTCATTATATGTGACCAAGTTACCAGGAAAAATAATAAACTTGTAATACGGTATTTTTTTAAAAAAGTGTTCTCAGAAACGAGCTATCATGTATGTGTGAAGATTAATGGCTTTCAAGCCAAATGATCAATCTTATGGTCACATTCATGGCATAGTTTCTTCAAATAATCTCATATTGTGCACAAGGGTGCATCTTGGATTGGAAAACAATGTTGCCTAAGGAAGTTTTCAATTCTTTGGACGGAAATTTCATTTTCCATTTTTCGAGTGCCCAAAATGAATTTTTTGTGAAGGAACTATCATATATTTGTTGTAAAATTGGACCAAATAAATTTTATAATATACCAGGCCATATTTGATGCACAATTGACCAAATGGTTGGGTTTTAAAATATTTGATCCACCTCTCGTGAAAAAGACAAATTTTCGTCGATTCGATTGGAAGCAGGTCAAATTTGAACTGCAGCCGCCTTATAGTTTGCTATTTATTTTCTCCAAAAATAATTTCTAGGTACATAAGTATCTATTTAATCAGAGAAACACCAAAAAAATCCAAGATTCAACCATTAGCTAGGAACGGTCATGCCCGCAGATTTGACCGCATTTTGAAACGGGCATGGAAAATTCAAAAAAACATTGGAAAGCCTTCGCATTGTATTATTATATGTGAAGTTACCAGGAAAAATAATAAACTTGTAATACGACAATTTTTTTAAAAAAGTGTTCTCAGAAATAAGCTATCATGTGTGAAGATTAATGGCTTTGAAGCCAAATGATCAATCTTATGGCCACATTCATGACATAGTTTTTTCAAATGATCTCATATTGTGCACAAGGGTACATCTTGGAATGGCAAACAATATTGCCTAAGGAAGTTTTCAATTTCTTTGGACGGAAATTTCATTTTCTATTTTTCGAGTGCCCAAAATGAGTTTTTTGTGAAGGAACTATCATATATTTGTTGTAAAATTGGACCAAATCAATTTTCTAATATACCAGGCCATATTTGATGCACAATTGACCAAATGGTTGGGTTTCAAAAGATTTGATCCACCTCTCGTGAAAAAGACAATTTTTCGTCGATTCGGTTGGAAGCGGGTCAAATTTGAACTGCAGTTGCCTTATAGTTTGCTATTTATTTTTTACAAAATCATTTCTAGGTACATAAGTATCTATTTAATCAGAGAAACACCAAAAAAATTCCAAGATTCAACTACTACCTAGGAACGGTCATGCCCGCCATTTTGACCACATTTTGAAACAGGCATGAAAAATAAAAAAAATAAAAAATTGAAAAACCTTCGCATTGTGGCATTATATGTGATCAATTTACCAGGAAAAATAATAAACTTGTAATGCAGTAATTCTTTTAAAAAAAGTGTTCTCAGAAACGAGATATCATGTCTGAAGATTAATGGCTTTCAAGTCAAATGATCAATCTTATGGCCACATTCATGGCATAGTTTCTTCAAATGTCTCATATTGTGCACAAGGGTGCATCTTGGAATGGCAAACAATGTTTCCTAAGGAAGTTTTCAATTTCTTTGGATGAAAATTTCATTTTCTATTTTTCGAGTGCCCAAAATGAGTTTTTTTGTGAGGAACTATCATATATTTGTTGTAAAATTGGACCAGATCAATTTTCTAATATACCAGGCAATATTTGATGCAGAAATGACCAAATGGTTGGGTGTCAAAAGATTTGATCCACCTCTCATGAAAACGACAAATTTTCGTTGATTCAGTTGGAAGCGGGTCAAATTTGAACTGCAGCTGCCTTATAGTTTGCTATTTATTTTTCCCAAAAATCATTTTTTGGTACAAAAGTATCTATTTAATCAGAGAAACATCAAAAGTTTTTTCAAGATTCAACCACTAGCTAGGAACGGTCATGCCCGTCGTTTTGACCGCATTTTGAAACGGGCATGAAAAATTCATGGCATAGTTTGTTCAAATGATCTCATATAGTGCACAAGGATGCATCTTGCAATGACGAATAATGTTTCCTAAGGGAGCTTTTTTTGGACAAAAAATCAATTTTCCATTTTTAGTGCCCAAAATGAGGATTTTTTTGTGAAGAACCTACCATATATTGGTTGCACAATTGGACCAAATCAAATTTTTAAATACTAGGCCATATTTAATGTACAATTGACTAAATGGCTGGGTGTAAAAAGTTTTTGATCCACCTCAAGTGAAAAAGACAAATTTCCGCATATTCATTTTCCATTTTTCGAGTTCCCAAAATGAGTTTTGGTGAAGAACCTAACAAATATTTGTTGTAAAAAAATTCTTCATTTTTCAAGAATATTAGACCATATTTTATGAACAAATTTGTGTACACTAGAAACATTTTTTATAGATATTAAACGGTTTTTAGTTACATCATTTACATTTTTAATAAATATTTTGATGTCTAATATTTTGAACACATGTCTACATTTTTAAGACACATTGTATATATTGTTTATATATGTTTAAATTTTTTCAAATACATGATTAACATATTTTCATATATTCCCAACAAAAAAACATCTTTTCATACATACGTTTTGATGTCTATATTTGTTTTTACATATTGTACATTTTTGTATACATATAAAACATTGTTGATATTGGTTAGAAAAATTTAAATACATGATTAACATTTTTAGAAAATCTTGTTTTGTTATCTACTTTTCCATATATACATATATATATATATATATATATATAATTTCCATATATACGTACTGATGACTATTTTTGCATACACATGAAACTTTTTTTATACATATCAAATATTATTTATGATTATCATTTTTTATATACATGAAACTTTTCAAATACACACATTTAGTTTTTTAAACACATGATTACCTTTTTGAAATACGTATTAACATTAACATTTTTTTGAATTACACGTTTAGTTTTCTAATTGCTGAACCATATAGCAAGATTCACTAAGGAGTTCATTGTTTTCCTATTCTTATAATTTTATATTGTTTAATTGGTTTAGAGATTTTTCTATAAGAAAAAACCTTTTTAGAGTTATACAATGAAAAACCTGTTTTTTAGACAATAATGAAAACTTTTCTTTTCAGATAACTGACCATCCTTACCAAATGGTAATAATGAGAACTTGCTATTTTCCCATTTTTTGTTGGGCCGAATATATGTTTTTTGAGTAATATGTGGGCATCCCACATTTCTTCCTGGATGGGCCAAGGCCTACATGGCACACGGATTTTTTTTAAAAAAGGAGGTGGCCTCGTTCCACCGAGGCCCAAGCCCACCTTGAGCGACACCTTAAGTACCAATGCATCCACGTTCACAACCTCATGACCATTTATATTGGTCGTAATCAGGTAGAAATAAGATCGTCGATCACTCTTGTCTGCTTTATGACCACTAGCCAAAAGAGCCCGTGCGTTGCAACGAGACAGAAAAAATGCACGCTCTTAACCCAATAACCACGACTCGAGACCTTGATATGTAGACATTCTTTATTTTAACATGGCATCACATTTGTGTTCCCGACAGTGGTTCAATGCTCACACAACAAACACGCATTTGAATGTGGTCAGTCCTAAGGCATCTCTCTCTCTTTCTCTCATGCACACACGCGCGTGCGCTCGCACGCACAGAATCGCTCAGAATAAGATGAGAAAATGTTGTTTTTTCCCGCGAGGTTTTTCAGAGTTGTGCATGTGTGGTTATCAATGTTTTATTTCCTCTCAATCTGGTTTTAATGTGTGTTTATTTGCAATTTGGATCGCCGCCCGTGCGAAAGAAAAATGGACCGTGTACTATAGATTAAGTTTGCATCCAAATAAATATTTTAGAAATATTTAACAGCTGAAAGTAACAACATATTTAGATTCCACACATTTTTCTAATCAAATTTCATATATAACATCTTAAAATCGGAGTTACTGTTTAAAAGATATGGATAATTTTGTTTTAGATAAAATGCGGATTGATTAACCGAAAGATCGGGGGGGTTTCTGTTAAAACATAAAAAAATGATTCGCATGACTTAAATATGGACGGCGGGTTGATTACCTGAAACGTCAGGGGGTTTTCTGAGAAAATAAAAAAACGGTTCGGTATGACTTAAAGATGGACTGTGGGTTGATTTCAACAAACTGCAGGGACTTTTTTTTTGCAAAAAGGGGTGACGGACGACCAGAAATCCTCTGTGCTTTATTATTAGGTAGAGATTTGGTGTAAGGCAATTTCAGGGTTTGAACCCTTCCAAACGAAATGGCCGTGGATTTATGACCAATTCAGCTGGGGTCACTGAGAGAAGGTCACAAGTTGACACATTTCTTGTATTGAGGAGGAGGCGGTGGAGGACGCCGCCGCCAAGAGGAGGCTGGTTGTTCGTCTAGTTTCTAAGGGTGGCGATGGACCCTCACGAGTGATGGAGCAACATGAGGTTAGCGGCTCACAGCCGGGCGGTTCGAATATCAGCACTACTTCCATAGGGAAAGTGTGGGTGTGTGGTCCTTTAAAGCTTCCAAAACATCCATATGTGCATAGAGACGTATTGATTAAACCAGTGGGAGAGCAGTAAGTGGTTATCTCGACTCATCCCATATAAATTGTAACTTCGTCATTTCATCACATATAATATGACTTCACTCTTTGTAATGCAGGAGCTTCGTAAAAGGTGGTGAGAGGCGTCTGACATGGTCACCGAGTGGCATCATTGGGGGTATTTGTAGGTTAAATTATTCTGGACTGGTCACTTTGCCGAACGGTATCATTAAGCCAACCTCGTCATGGGATCACTACAAACTCGCTCCGGATTTCCTGGATATGCGTCAGAGGATTTATGATAACAGAGCCTTGCCAGTGGTCAACAATTTCTGCATAAGTCTTTTCAAACACCTGAATGTCAATACCAAAATGTTTAAATTTGCCATAGTCATGATTTTAGCCTACTCACATGTATGCATGTTTGTAGAATTTCTATACATGCGTAGAGGTTCAGAAGGATCGTGCAAATGTGGTGGTTTAGAATATTGCCAAGAAACTAGTCCATGACATGCACTATGAGGAGTGCGTCCGGTTAGAGGTCGAGCATCACGTGGACTATCTCAACCAGAAGATTTCAAAAAAGGAGGCTCGAGGGAAGCATCTTTCATAGGACAATTACTTCAAGGCAAGTGACGATGGATGCTTGCTATTCCCTACATTACCGCAAATTAGATTCCTTACTAAGATGTATTTGTTTACTTTACACGTGATTCCTCAGTGGTCCGCTGACAAACGTTTGTGGCGGGAGAAGATCATGGAATGGTGGACAAATCCAGGGAGGCAAGATGAACACAAGGCAATAGAGGAACGGTGTAAGTTGATGGGTTGTCTAGGACACTGTCAAGGCAACCTCGCCATCCCAGGTGTCGTCTCCAAACATGTAGGCAACAACATCCTTTTCTTTTCATCATGTTCACCTTCATTTGTGAGCATTCCCTTGATTGTTTGGATCGCTTTCTTTAGCAGAAAGAAGACACTGGCAAAGATATCTCTTACTTCAAGGTGTGGACCATCAAACGTACCAAAGACGACAAGGACAAGGACGCTCTCCACCCGAAGAGGGACAGGATCAACTCTAAAGCCGATCAGATGGGGAGAACTACACCAGAAAATTAAAGGAGACGTACGGCAAGCGGTTGATCCCCACATGATGCCATTTGACCCTCTTGTGGTCATTGCCGCGGCAGGCAGTAGACCGAATGGCTGGAAGGTTGTTCACCTCGATTCATAACCTCCTCCCTTCCGAGAGTCAACACGCTCTGTGCTATGAGTATTGTCTCTACTCCTACCATAGAGCGTCACGTACCACATACCGTGACCATTATTGAGAATATTCAGGTCACGAATAACATTTGCATTGCCATATTGTAGACTCGAATGACTGACACCCAGAAAGAATGAGATGAAGACCAGGCTAAGTTGAAGGCACAAGATGATCCAGCAAAGTCTTTACAACATATGGTGGCCAATCTTTGTTCCATGCAAGGCAAACCAATGCCAGAGATGCCACCGACGCTAGGGTGGAACATTGTGAGTTTCGTTCAAACTACTCTGATTACCATTTTCGGCATTACCATATGCATTCATCTCATTATTGGGTCAATCCATCACGGCTCAATCCATCACAAGGGTCGAACAATGTTCCGGTAGTTCCACCTCAAGTTGGTGGAGTTGGGGAAGCAAACTGAATGACGCCTTCTGATGTTGATGGTACCACTCCAATCTCCAAAACTGTGTGAACTTCATGTTATGTTGTGTTTGAAACTATTCCTTGTATGTGTTTGGGAACTATTGCATCTTGTGTGATCTTGAGACTTGTAAACTTGTGGTAGTCGAGTGTTCTTGACAACTATTGCACCTTTTATGCACTATTGCTTTTATGTGGGATGTTCTTGAGAATCATTGCTTTTTTTGTTCAAAGATGCCTATATGTGACATGTTCTATGTGTGATGAACTATATGATGCTGTTGTATATGTTTTGCTGCAGGAAAGAAACAAAAATACGAAAAAAAGGATGATGGGCACACCATTACCGAGAGGGCCTTTTGGCAAAGACTGTGAAACTGGACCAGAATACACCCTTTACCGGGAGGACTCCCGACAAAGTGCGCCAACCAGTAGAACCTGACACCTTTACCAAGAGGCCTCTCGAAAAAGGATAACAACCTGTAGCACCCCCTGACAACTTTAACAAGAGACATCTTGGTAAAGGTACAAGGTTTGTCGAGAGTGGCTCTCGGCAAAGTACAGACCCGGCTTTCAGGACAAGTGACATGGTGCTTTCCTATTGGCTTTGTTTGCCAAGAGTGGCTCTCAGTAAATATGGCCCTCGGCATGTTATTATGGACCCACATGTCAGGAGCTGACGCATGGCGCTTTTCTATTGGCTTTGTTTGCCGGGAGTGGCTCTCGGCAAAGAGCCCCTTGGCATGTTAATGTGGACTCGCATGTCAGGAGCTGACATGTGGCGCTTTCCTATTGGCTTGGCTTGACGAGAGGAGCTCTTGGCAAACATGGCCCTCGGCATGTTAATGTGGACCCACATGTCAGGAGCTGACACGTGGTGCTTTCCTATTGGCTTTGTGGCTCTCGACAGAGATGCCCCACGTGGCAACCGTCGTCCCTGGCCGTCTATTTTCTGTTAGCTACTTTATTTTCCCGAGTCGTATTGTTTGGCGCTCGGCGAACAATTGCCCGTGTCCTGGCTCTCGGTAAATTCCTGTTTGCCTGAGAGTTGTACGTCGGGTGGCTTTTGCCGAGTGCAGCACTCGGCAAAGCCTTTGCCGGAGGTTATTGGCCCTTAGTTGAGTGTTCGTGGCACTCGGCGTCTAACGCGATTCCAGTAGTGTTGACTTCATATGTTTATAGTTTATCCAGGATAATGAAGCAAGGCAGGAGGTCTCGGCGACATCGCTTGGCCACCACGCTCCAGGTCCCTCGACATGCTACCTGCCGACGACCACCACGCTCCAGGTCCCTCGACATGCTACCTGCCGACAACCACCTTTCCTTTCCATCGTGGTAAGCACCACTCCTTTGATCATGAGGACGTGTTACATCTCTGATCTTCCCAGAGTGCTTTCACCGGAGTGCTCCCTTGGCGAGGTGGTTAATGGCAGCACTCAGGGCGCAGTATGGTGACTAATGATCCAGCAGCTTCATCTCAGTTGCCTCGAAGTGACTCGCCCCTTGCCTTAGTGTGAATGTTGTGATTCTTGTAATATATGCAATGCTTCAGGGATATGTATGTTAAGTATTCTAGTGACCCTGTATATGTGCTTCCATTGTTTTTATTACCATACATGTGCTTCTGTATCATATGTGTCATGCTTCCAACTTATGTACAATAAGCTTCCAAATGTCTACGTATGTGCTCCTTTCTTTACATAGCAGAGATAGTGGTTTTGTACTACTTTTTTCCTGCTTCAACATCTATCTGTCTGTACTTCCAATGGCTCAGAACCACATAAATTCTCACTATTACATGTGACATGCTTCCATGCTTCGTTCCTTGCACTATCACAGCAATTTTTTGGTGCTACATTTTAATTCTTCAACTACCAAAAGTTGTGTTTCAAAGTACATCCAGACGTGCTTCATAGCACAAAACAAATTATGATACTACTTGAAAAAATGCGACTTGAAGAATTATGAAGCATGGCTTGTATTGTGGGAAGCATGTTTATCATATAACGCAATCAGGTATCAAATGGAAGGAAGCATTGTTTGTTTACAGAAACACACGTGATTATAGGAACTGCATATATGGAAGCAACGTGAATAAAGGAATTGTTTTTTTGAAAACTGCCAAGGCACTTATCATACGTGATTAGCCTCATATTATGGAAACTACGTGTGTATAGGAAATTGTTTTAGAAACTGTCAACAAAAGGGGGCGCTGTTGAAGGGATGCATCCAACGTCCAGTAATATTTCATCCAATGGCTATCCACTGGTCTGATGAAAAGCTAGGGATATCGTCTGATATTGTCTAATCCGTCAGACTGGTCCAGAAAGCGAACAGAGGATGTACACGGGAACAGGGCCTTTAAAGATTTTTTTTTCTCTTTTCTTTTGCGGCAGTATTTTTTTTAGCACTGATGTGGCAACTTGTGGTCGGGCTCTCCAGTAAGCTGGTAACTGAACACTAATGTGGCAGGGCCGCTGAGATGGATAGGTTACATGTCAACAGAAATAATATAGTGAAGATGTATTATTTAGGTATTATATATTGGAGATGACCATGTGTCTGTCTGTCCACTCTGCTTTCAAGTTGGCACGCTCAGCATTTCTGCATTCATGGAGTGTTTCCTCAGCTCCTTGATAGGCCCTGAACTGAATCCGATAGGAAGAACCTGCAGTGTAGTACTATGCACACCCTATCTGTCGTCCATTTTCCACCTGACCTGATAGAGGTAGGCACCCAGCCCGTTCTGGAATTTTTTTTAAACACAATACATATGCAAGCAAAAAAATAAAATCACGGATTTCGCATATCACCTGGGGTTGGGATCGTGGGCTGGCTTTGACGTGGCGCTCCCACCAGTTGTTGCTGCCAGCCTCCTGCGGACAAAGGCATATTCTACAGGATCGCCGTTCGTGACCAAGGCCATTATTCCAGCTCCAGGGAGGGCAGCATTGAGCTCATCGGAGGGGACAATGAGAACGTGCCCAAGCACAAGAGTGCCACATCCAACCAAGCCCAAGAGCTCTGCTCTGTTCTACCAATGAAGATGACTAATCTGAAACTTTCTCTCCCTCTCTGAAAAAAGACTAAACTGAAACTGCACAATCGTAAGACATCCAAACAACCTCGGTGTCGGTGGCTGATCATAGTCTATTTGACACAAGGGGTGGGCATCAACGTCTACAGATGGATCAATGAATGATCTGCCTACCATGCGTCAGTTTTGTCCTATATTACTTTTGCCATATTTCGGCAGAATATCCAACCATTTTTTAAGAATTCAGATAGACTACCGCTTGAACTGGACCGATTCCTCTAGAGGGTCTTTGATTTTTTTTCTTTCGGTGCATGATTGCAATGTTAACTACATGACTGCAAGTCTACACAACTACAACCCAAAAGGTGAGATGCAATATTTCTTTCACGTATGACTATCCGTTCCTTCAGTGCATGCTTTTCCAGTGTAAACATGCTACACCAATACCTGCAGGTTTTCTGTGACATCATTTGTGTAGAGAGTTAGTTTTTTGTGTGTGCAGAATTGACAGGTGATGGTGTAGCAACGTCGTCCCATACAAGAGAAAATTTGACAGGTGATGGTCAACAGTACTCTATACCATGTCCAATGTGCGAGTACTCAAGTGATATGGTATTTAATACTAGATTTGAGATGATATCGCATTTAATGGCACACACTTAAGAATATCTTCTAAATTTATATTCGCATAGATGGAAAGATAAAATCTGTGAAATGGATACCATCTTATAGATAGAACCATATTTTACAAATTAAGTATAGTGAGACAGCCAAATCTTTGTGATCTCATGTTGAGCGAGATGGGAGTAAATATTCTCTAGCCATTAGTCTATATATATAGATACAGTGCTTCTAGACACCCAAACCGAGTCAGGAGTAAGAAGTTTGTGTCTTCTCTTATGGAAGGGAAAGCTATTCTTATTTGCCTTATGGTGCTTGTGCACCTAGGAAATTCCATTCATATTGGTAAGAAATCCATCTCCCTGTCCCTATATATGTTTCCTTTCACCTATCAACCAAAGTAGGATAATATTGTTACTTAAACATCATGAATATTTTCATATTTTTCCCAATTTGGACTTCCTTATATGCTGTGTGTTTTTCTTTACAGATAAATGCAAGGATCTAGTTGCTACTATCGGTCGTGAGTGCGATCTGTTAAAATGCCAGGGGACCTGCAAAGATTTGTTTGGAGCGGAACTCATAGCCTCATGGTGTCTCAACGCCGTCCCATACTATTGGCATTGTTGGTGTCGTGTCTGTTGGTAGAGTTGCACTGAACAATCATGTCGAAAATGGACAAATGATGTGATCCAATAATAAAATCTTCCTGTGACATGCATCTAAGAATACATAATGATTGCCAAATCTAGGTGTTCTATTCGATTTTGTCATGTGTGATATTTGATCTCATAATTTTTGGTTTGCATGGCCTCGTGATTTATAAGTTAACAAACAACCTTATACGACATGAATGAACCGACCTAACTATACCGGCAGTCCCGTTTCTGATGGGCCTAGAACACAAGGAAGTAGTATATATTTCTCTAGTCAGTGAG
Organism: Triticum dicoccoides; assembly: GCF_002162155.2. Classification (NCBI taxonomy): domain Eukaryota; kingdom Viridiplantae; phylum Streptophyta; class Magnoliopsida; order Poales; family Poaceae; genus Triticum; species Triticum dicoccoides. Next base: position 528,528,619 of record NC_041392.1, read on the forward strand.
TATGTTTAGTGGTAGAAACTTGTAGGATTAGATATCGACCAAAGAAATGTCCTAAAAAAAAGATGTCGGCCAGAGGTGGTGAATGTGTGAATTGAATAATTTTAGCAATTTCTACAAAACAGATAGAAGACCAAAGAAATAGATTGTTAAAATTAAAAGGATATTGGCGAATGGAAGAATAACTTAACAAGAAACTATACAAGTTAGTAGCATGCGAGGCAAACTAGTAAGATACAAGTGCATAAATGCCTACTAGCGGCGTTCAAAAAATGTATTTAGTGGCATTAGGTGCCGATGCCGCTAGTGTGATGGCAGTGGTAAGCTGGTACTACCGGCGTCCACAACCAAGGCCACTTGTATATCTCTTATCTGTGGCGTTTGGTACCCAACGCCACTAACTAACAAATTATAAGTACTGCACCATGGACGGTAGATGCCAGTAATAGAAGTCATGTGCCATGGAGCTAATGCTTGCTTTGTCCTGTGGGTCCCAATGTCAGTAAACAACTACTGCCAGATAACCCTAGCATGTTACACTAATCTACTTAAAACATTTATTAAACTAAACATTACTCAAACATTAATATTAAACTAGTTGGCATCAACATTTTACACAGATTTGAACAACACTATTGAAATCACAAAATTAAATCTAATTAAAACTAAAAGGTGCGCCCGGTTCCTCGCATGCACATCGTCGTCCGAGATGGCGACAACGGCCTCATGGTCGTAGATGGAGCCTAAGTGCTCCACATTGGATGGAGGAGCCGCCGGAGCAGGAGTTGGCTGGCTCAGCTCCTATAGCATCTCGTTGGGAGGAAGCGACTTGAATATCGCCCGAACCTAAGGAGGTGTGTGCGACATCCACAGCTCCTTTGCATTGTGGCATGTAGGAGGCAGTGGCGGAGGTAGCACTGCTAGGAAAACCCCTATAGGCAACCACTTAATAGTGGTGTGGGTTAGTAAGACAGCGCTACTACTACTTAGTAGTAGCACGGGTGAAAACAACGCGCTACCGGTAGAGAATAGTAGCAACGCGGGCACAGACAAACTGCGCTACTACTAAGTGCTCCCCACCGTGCCCCTAGCACAGGTCAGTCGCGTGGGCTATTGAAGACCCACAAGTATAGGGGATCAATAGTAGTCCTTTCGATAAGTAAGAGTGTCGAACCCAACAACGAGCGAAAGGAATCAATAAGTGGTTTTCAGCAAGGTCTGCAAGTGATGTAAAATAGTGGTGACAGATAGTTTGATAACAAGATAATTTGTAGCAACTAACAAGTAATGGTAGTAACAAGGTGCAACAAGGTGACCTAATCCTTTTTATAGCAAATGACAAGCCGAAATTGTTTCTTATAGTGAGCAAAGCTTTCTAGAGGACACATGCGAATGTTGTCTAGTTAACTTCATCAAGATTCGGACTCGTGTTCACTGTTTTGATAAGTTATTATGTGGGTAGACTGATGGTAGTGTGATGTTCTTCACTAGTAGAAAACAGGGCTTCGGTCCAGGCCTAAAAAGCCCATTAATCCATGTTCACTCACGAAGCGGGACCAATGGGTGCATCGGTCCTGGTTCGTGAGGCCAGAGCACCGGCTAGGCCTCGTGGGCCCTTGGTCCCGATTCGTCTGACCCCATTGGTCCCGGTTCCAGACAAAAACTGGTAACAATGGGCCTCGTTCCTAGCCCACAACCATTGGTCCCGGTTGGTGGCTGGAACCGGGACCAAATGTGGTCCTTTAGTCCCGATTCTAGCCACCAACCGGGACTAAAGAGTGGCCTATATATACCCCCCGCCCTGCCTGCGAGCAGAGACATCGTTCTATTTTCTTGGCCGGCCGTGGAGAGCTTTGTGGTGCTCTAGCTCACCTCCTATGCACATGAGGCGTTCGATGAAATGCCCGAACCACACTTAAGCTTTCTCCTCTCGAAGCTCCTTGTTCAAACTCCATTTTCCTCGAGATTTGTCTAGGTTTGGTGGTCCACATCCTGTCTCGTCCCCGTCCTCACCGCCGTCGATCGTCTGCGCCCATCTCGTCGCCGGCACCACCGTGGTGAGCCTCTTGTTCTTATCTTCTTTCTATAAGAAAAAAGTTCTTACTTGTATGATTTAGATAGATACTTGTATAATTTTCTTACTTTTATTATTGTTTGTTATTATATAGTGCGATGGTTTTGGTATCCGCCTCCGTCGGCCTTCGTCCTGTCTATGATTCGGATGTGGTATATATTATCTTTTATAACTATTTGTTTCATTTAGTGTTTATGACAATTATGACGACCAACGTGACATAGATTTTTTACGTAGGAGGTATGTGAACCGGAAATTCCAACAGACCCTATTGTCGAGAGGTTAAATTTAGTTAAAGAAGAAAACAATTACTTGAAGAAAAAATTGAAAAAAAGGAGGACAAGATTATATTGGATTTGCATGTTGTGGATGTCGTTGATGATCACAAGATCAACATGGATGCAATGCGCTTGAAGATTAGAAAGATTAGAAAATATGTCATTCATACTGAGGCTTGGTATCATTATGCCATTGCATCAATTGTTACCTTAGTTACGATTATGATCACATTTGTTGTTGCATTGAAATGTTTTACATAGTTTCAATGTATGGATTAATTAGATGCTCTAGAGAGCTATATGTTGTATGTACTTTGGTTTTAATGTGATGATGAACTTCAATTAATTTGGTCACTTCTATATTCATGATGTTTTGTAATGGTTTTGGACACACTTAATTATATATAATGCACGCAGATGAACCGGCAATGGATGTACGGTGACAGATGCACCTCCAAGTACATTAAGGGCGTGCATAATTTTCTCAAAGTGGCTAAGGCAAACAAGCAGAATGGTTTTATGTGTTGTCCATGCCCTATATGTGGGAATATGAAGTCTTACTCCTGACCGGAAAATCCTTCACACCCACCTGCTTTATAAGGGTTTCATGCCACACTATAATGTTTGGACCAAGCACGAAGAAAGATGGGTTATGATGGAAGACAACGAAGAAGAAGAGGATGATGACAACTATGTGCCCCCTGAATATGGTGATGCTGCAACGAGGGAAGCTGAAGATCAAGAGAAACCTGACGATGTGCCCGATAATGATCTTCGCCGGGTCATTGTTGATGCAAAGGGACAATGCAAAAGTGTAAAGGAGAAGTTGAAGCTCGATCGCATGTTAGAGGATCACAAAAAATGATTGTACCCCAATTGCAAAGATGGCAACACAAAGCTCGGTACCACACTGGAATTATTATAGTGGAAGGCAGAGAATGGTGTACCTGACAAAGGATTTGAGAAGCTACTAAAAATATTGAAGAAGAAGCTTCCAAATGATAACGAATTGCACGACAATACGTACGCAACAAAGAAGGTTGTATGCCCTCTAGGATTGGAGGTGCAGAAGATACATGCATGCCCTAATGACTGCATCCTCTACCGCGGTGCATACGAGTATTTGAACGCATTCCCGGTATGCGGTGCATTCCGGTATAAGATCAGACGAGAGGACTCTGGTGATGTTGACGGCGAGCGCCCTAGGAAGAGGGTTCCTGCCAAGGTGATGTGGTATGCTCCTATAATACCACAATTGAAACATTTGTTGAGAAACAAAGAGCATGCCAATTTGATGGGATAGCACAAAGAGGACCGTAAGAAAGACGGGAAGTTGAGAGCGCCTGCTGACGGGTCGCAGTGGAGAAAAATCGAGAGAAAGCGGGGGGACTTTGCAGGTGACATAAGGAACGTATGGCTTGGTTTAAGTGCGGATGGCATTAATCCTTTTGGGGAGTAGAGCAGTAATCACAGAACCTGGTCTGTGACTCTATGTATCTATAACCTTCCTCCTTGGCTGTGCATGAAGCGGAAGTTCATTATGATGCCAGTTCTCATCCAAGGCCCTAAGCAACCCGGCAACGACATTGATGTGTACCTAAGGCCATTAGTTAAAGAACTTTTACATGTGTGGAATGGAAACGGTACATGTGTGGGATGAGCACAAACAATAGGAATTTGACCAATATGCATTGCTGTTTGTAACCATCAATGATTGTCCTGCTCTCAGTAACCTTTCAGGACAGACAAACAAGGGATACCACGCCTGCACGCACTGCTTAGATGACACCGAAAGTATATATTTGGACAAATGCAGGACGAATGTGTACCTGGGGCATCATCAATTTCTTTCCACCAACCATCAATGTCGAAAGAAAGGCAAGCATTTCAAAGGCGAGGCAGATCACCAGAAGAAGCCCGCCATCCGTACTAGTGATCCCATACTTGCTATGGTCAATGATTAACAAGTAATCTTTGGAAAGGGTCCCGACGGACTATCTGTTCTGAATGACGCCGAGGGACGCACACCCATGTGGAAGAAGAAATCTATATTTTGGGACCTACCCTATTGGAAAGACCTAAAGGTCCGCTCTGCAATCGACATGATGCACGTGATGAAGAATCTTTGTGTGAACCTGCTAGACTTCTTGGGTGTGTATGGGAAGACAAAAGATACATCGGATGCACGGGAGGACCAGCAACGTGTGCACGAAAAAGACAGCATGCCTCCAAAGCAGTATGAAGGTCCTGCCAGCTACGCTCTTACCAAAGAAGAGAAGGAAACACTAGTACAGAGATGTCCTAAACAAACGATTTTCAACCCCTTTCCGCGACGGCATTTAGAACCGTCGCCAAGTGAGTGTGTGCGATAGGGTGTCCTTTCCACGCGACCCAGAAATCGTCGGGGATAAGCCCTCCAAGGACCCAGGCTGGGGTCATGTGCGATCGGGCGAGGCATCGAAACCCAATCATTTCTGTAGGTATGTACATCCCACACGGTAATCCGAGAAAATCATTTCCGTAGGTATGTACATCCCACGCAGTGAATCCTAGAAAATCATTTCCGTAGGTATGTACATCCCACATGGTTAATCCCAGAAAATCATTTCCATAGGTATGTACATCCCACACGGTGAATCCTAGAAAAACATTTCCGTAGGTATGTATATCACACACAGTTCTTTGTGTGGAAACGTTTGTGCAAGGTGGCCTATCGCAAACAGTTCATTGTCGGAAACCGTGTGTGATTGTTAGTTGATCGAACACGCCTACTTTCTAAAAATCATGCGGGTTGTTTGAGTTCATCGCCCATGGTGTTGTCTGAGTAACCATTTGCAATAGAAAACCCCAATAAGCAGGGTAATTAGCCTATTATTGATAATCCATGTACTAATCAAACTGATATTTCTTATAAAACACGCCAGATATTTCATATACGTATAAAAGCAACCAGGATTTCATAATCAAATTACATCAGATAGCTTCGGCACTCAATTACGCCATTACACAACAGCACCAAGTTTTACATGCAGCATCAAAAACCTTTGGAAAGTAGCATCATACACGGTAAATAGACAGATGAATTGCATCTGGGAAACTGCAGAAGCGGAAGGCAAATATTGAGCCTTCAGTGATGTTAAATGTCCTTGCAACTTTAGGCCAGTGGCTATGGATAATTGCCCGCCCAACCTTCATCCTCTTCAGCAAGACTTCAATATTGTATCGTGGGTCTTGAATGAATACCTTCCTCGCCTCTTGACCATGCAGGTGGTTTGAGAGGTAATCGTCGGTGAACTTCTTTGAAAAGTACTGGAAACAAAGCTATGCATAAATCGCTATTGTAAATTTTGAAATGGCGCAAGGGGTAAAAACAAGGTAAAAGAGTTGGTACCATCCTATAGTTGACTGATGTCTTCTTGATTGTGCAAACAAAGATCTTGTTGTTATTCGTCGCAAGTTTCTTCATCCTAACAATCTTTCTGAGTTTCTTGACTTGACCGATATTCATGGACATCTCATTTCCCCATATGCAAAATGGGTTGAACAGTGGGTCTAAGCCTCTCACAGCAGGACCTACATGTGCAAGACCTAATTGTAAGAAATCTAAATATTAGAATGATTCCTGCAACTGCACAATAATGTGCTATTAGCCAAAGGACCCTGCTTGAACAAACCTCGATGGTAAACCGCAGTGTCTCCCATTGTTTCCCTGCAACACACATAAGGAAGATCTTGATCAGGTTAACTGAGAGTTGCCATACTATCAGTAGAAAATATGTATTGAGTACAGCCAAATTCGATTGGTGTCACATGCATAACAATACAAAATTGTACCCACAGCAAATGAAAATCAAATTGCAGAACTGAACCAAACAGTTAAATGGACAGCAAACCAAATGAACCAAAATAGTTAACTGAGCACGACATTGCAGAATAGAAACATGTACTAGAAGATAAGACAGTTAACAAAACAAAGAATGCTTGAGAACAATACTACGAAATGTAGCAATTGTTGGACCAAAGTGTTAACTGAACATTACATTTCAGAGGGCCAAACTATTAACTAAACATCAGATTGCATATTAACATTACGGAGGAAAAATCACTAGAGGGCACTGCCGGTGGCCTTGAGAAAACATCACGAACTGTATTTTAAAGTAGACAACCGCATGGCGGTGTCGACGGTGGCCTCAAAGACGACGTGCTCCTCCAAGATCTGGCGGTGGACACACATGGCAGCCATAGCGACCTCGTTCGCGCGTGCGTCCGCATGCTACTCAGCTCCATGTTATACTGCGTGTAAAATGGATGTGGGCGACGCTTAATTGGAGGAGGGGGCAGTGATTTCGATGGAAGGTGTCGCTCCGTCAGTCGGGGCATGTGGGACGGGAAAGGAGGAGTATGGTGTGGGTGGGGTGTGGATTACCTGACCATATCGACGAGGCCACGCAGCAAGAAGAAGGGTCGGCGACGAGGAGACCACGCAGCAAGAAGAAGGGTCACCGACGAGGAGGCGGCGCTGCAAGAAGAAGGGTCGCCGGCGAGGAGGCGGCGCTGCAAGAAGAAGGGTAGCCGGCGAGGAGGCGGCGTTGTAAGAAGAAGGGTCGCCAGCGAGGAGGCTGAGCTGCCAGTAAGCATCAATGAAGGTTTGAACTTGGAAAGCAAGGAGGAACAGTGGAAATGTGGCTTTTGGTAGGAGGGAGGGGGCAGGGAGATAGATATTTCTGTGGTGGAGAAAAAATTTCGCTCGGTGCCGTGAGAAACTAGCGCAAAAGTGTGGTTCAAGCGGGGGCGGTGGACTGTAGACGACGAAGCTTCCTGCGTAAGCCAGACAAGACGGTGCCCCAAGATATTTTATATCGCATCCCACATAATTCTTTCTAGTAAACTGTTTGTGGTATACCTGATTTTTTTCATTATGTTTTGAAAGACAAAATGGTGTTATGGAGGGAAAGGATGGAGTTTGAATTGCTAGAACATTTACGTACAGTGAACATGCAACTAGTACATGAGTATCGTGTTTAAATTTGGAATTATTCTGGGTTCGTTTGGCATATTTATGCATTAATTGAGTTTCTGGGCATTTAATGTGCATAATTCAAATTTGAAATACAAGCACATGCTTCAATGCACCAAATTATGTTTACTCTTCTGTCATGACAGGTGTTGAAACCTGGTGGGCGCGGGTCCGGAGCGTGGTGGGAGGGGTTCTTCCATTCCACCCGCACCTCTCCGGAGAGCATTGTTAGACAGTTTGGGGACACCAGCGGGCGCTTCTTCGTCGGCGTTGTTGCCCACCGGGAGAGGAGGCCAGGGAGGGAAGAAGAGAGGAGGTAGATCAGGACATGGCCGCGGGAGAGGTAGGCAGGCTCCTACGCCTTCCTTGCCGCCACCCCCAGCTAAGTCACCCGAGCACACAACTGCTAGGGGGGCCGTCTGACGAGGAGGTTACGCGAACTCCGGTCCACGAGCCTTGGGTCGACGGGCCTTTGGCCCAAGACACTTGGGCCCACGTGACTCTGGACCAGGCTATGTCCCAGGAGACGTCCGGATGGGGTACCTGGTAGGATCCGCCTGAGGAGCCAAGTGTCCATGCTGATGATGGTGGGCATCAAATTTCTGATAGCAGCGAGGGCGAGGTGGTTGAGGGGGCCACCATCTACCAGCGTGGTAGTACATAGCTCATGTCCCTGACGGCGACCCATGAGCAGAGGTGGTTGATTTGGCCTGCTGGGTAGAGGTAAGAGCATTTTCTCTTTTTGTACCTTTTGCCATCATGTTTCTTCAAATATCTAATGTGTTGGCCTTGTCATACTACAAGGGTTGGGACCACGCTCAGGATGTCCGCAGGCACAACCAAGTCCTTGGTGTGATTTTCCGGCAAAACTTCCCGGGGTTTGTCACGTTGCCTGGTGAGGGCCAGCTTCCAGAGCGGATTGAGCTAGGAGCACTACTTGGCTGCCCCGGCCCCGCTGTAGGAGATGATCGACGGTGTCTTTTGCCACACGAGGGACGACATGGTGATCAGAACGTTTTGGGTAATTTCTCCTTTATACAATTAAAAAATCATCGAATAAGCTTAGTTATTGTACTAATCAATGTTGTCTCGTTTGATTGCAGACCTTCTACAGGTTTAAGGAGGGATACGAGGAGGCCTGTGCACAGGTTACCAATGCCGAGTGCAGGCGCCTACTACAAAACTTATGGCATGAGGCTCAGGTGCAGGCTGTTCAAGACTACTTCGCCTCGCGTGGTGTTAGGAAGCCCAAGAAGAAGTGCCGTGGAAAGTTTCTGAAGAAGGAGCAGTACATGACAGTAATGGCCTATATTCTTAAGGCCTTGTTCTTAGTTTCGTTGATTTGATTCGTAGGCATAGCGCTCAAGTTTCTCTTTACTAACTTAGGTGCCATGAGATGGTGTGCGGATAAGATGGGTTGTTGGGAGGCATTTGTGGATGAGTGGTGCTCAGACGCATGGCTAGCCGTCCACAACAATGCCAAGGACCGGCGTGCCCAAATAAGAGGTGTGCCACACCATCAAGGCAGCGCCAACTTATATCAATACGGGCGGAACTGGGTATGTGGTTTGCTTCATGATTCATGCAATTCATTCTGTCATGCTAGCTTGAGCCCTTCAATTACTAATACTATATGTTGCTCTCTTTTAGGTGGGATACAATATGGCACTGGTGCCAGAGGTGTTCGACCTCTATACCATGGCCCATACTGCCCCGTACAAGAAGGCCAAGGCATTCTTTGCGTCTGACCTTGATCATCCAGAGAACTTCCCCAACATCTCCTCCCACAACAAGCTCGTGAGGTACAGAGATGTGGGGAAGGCGAGGAAAGGGGAGGACTTTAACCCAAGCGGGTTGTTTGATCCGGAGGTGGTGATGATATCTGGTGGCGGGAGGTCCCATGGATCGATAGCCATTGGATATAGACTTATACGTTGTCCTCGCACTCTCCCGGAGAACAAGGCATGTTAAACGAGCTCAGGTCCTGAGATAAGGCCTCGTCCACGGCCAATCGAGCTCGCCTTCAAGGTTAGTTATGCAGACTCAGATTTCTTTCAAGCATTGCATTGTGTGTGCAGCCATCGATGATTACAATGCTAACGAGGAGTGGTGTTGCAGGCTGCTCTTGAGAGAGAGAGAGAGAGAGAGAAATACAACCAATGCGCTTATGGTGAAGAGGGGCCGGCAGGCGGCAAAGAAGGAGCGGGACTTGGAGGAGAGGATGGCTAGGATGTTGGAGGAGGAGAGGGCATGGAATGACATGCGGAACTAGGCCATGTATGAGCTCCTCGTGGTAAGTTTCTTCTGCATATTAGCCAAATCATGCACGTAATGTTCGTTTCATTACTAGCTAATATGACTGACTCGTCAAAACCAAATCTGTAATCTGTGTGCCAGAAAGCGGTCAGACCCCTCCACCGATGCCAGTCATTGCTCCGGGAACCACGATGAGTTTCATTTGAATGGTCATTAGTTACTAGTCTTAACATTTCCAGTGTCATCATGATAACGAGACATTGCAAATGATCTTTGGTGCAGCGTAACTCCAGACAAGCATCGCACGATCCTTCTCCAGATGGTGCCGGCACGAGCAACCCCGGTGCTTCACCTCCATGATGATGGTAAGTTTTCTCTAGTGTTTTGCTTAACAAATGCATAATGACCTAGACTTAGCTTTATTTCCTCGAAAATGATCCATTTTAGCTAAGTTAGCTCAGCTATGATCCATTTTACCTAAGTTAGCTCATAAATGATCCATTTTACCTAGGTTAGCTCATAAATGATCCATTTTACCTAGGTTAGCTCCAAAATGGTCCGCTTAACCAAGGTTAGCTCCAAAATGATCCATTTTACCCAAGTTAGCTCCAAAATGATCCATTTTACCCAAATTAGCTCCAAAATGATCCATTGTACCTAGGTTAGCTAAAAAATGATCCATTTTACCCAAGTTAGCTCCAAAATGATCCATTTTACCTAGGTTAGCTCAAAAATGGCATAATTACTTAGGCTAGCACAAAATGACCTACACTTACCTTGTTTTCCTATAAATTAACATAATAAGCTTAGCTAGCTTAAAATTTTCATAATTACCTATATAAGCTCTAAAATGACACAAATAAGGAATAAGAAGAAAAACAAGGAACAGGAGAAAAAGAAAGAATAGAAGAAAGAATAAAAGAAGAAGAATGAGAAGGAAAATGGTAAAAACCCTCTTCTTCTTCTTCCAGTCTTCTTCTTCTTCTTCTTGTTCTAGTCTTCTTCTTCTTCTTCTTCTTCCTCCTCTTCTTCTTCTAGTCTTCTTCATCATCTTCTTCTTCTAACTTGCTTACACCCATTTTTGCAGATTTGATTCACTTCATGGAAGCTGGCATTGATGGAATGCTAGTTTTAGTTTCTGTTTTGATTTTGTGTTGATGAACAATATATGTTGAATAACTCCGTGAAACTATGTATGTATGTTGATGAACTCCGTGAAACTATGTATGTATTGGACCTTTTAATACCCTGTGTGTTATGTTGCATTGATGGACTGCTTGATGTTGGATACATGGGCTATGTTTGAGGTTGAAACTATATATATCATTTATGTCTTTTGAAAATACATGGATATAACAGAAAGCAGAAAAACAGTAACAATACAGGCTCTTTGCCATATGCCACTGACGGCAAAGGGATCTTTGTCGTCTGCCACAGACGACAAAGAGGACACATGGCAGCAACCTGTGCAACCTGGGAGCTGACCCATTTGGTCAATTTTCCGTTCGTGGCAAACGACAAAGACCTACTGACATCACAAGGCAGACGACAAAGCCTCCCATTAGCCACCCAACGTGGCTAATGGCCGTTTTCTTGCCGTCCACAATCTTTGCCATCTTCCACCAACGGTAAAATGTCTTTGCCGTCCGCTAAGGGAAAGCAGATGACAAAGAAGCTCTTTGCCAGAGTTTACAGCGCCGGACACGTTTGTCGTCCGCTGACTAGTCCTTTGCCGTCTGCCATGGCGGATGGCAAAACAGCTGATTCCTGTAGTCGAGGAGAACATTGTATTGAAGATCAAAGAGAGGGAATAAGCCATCTAGCTACTAGCTATGGACCCGTAGGTCTGTGGTGAACTACTCACGCATCATCGGAACGCAGCAATGATAATATAGAAGCCCTCCATGATCGATTAATATTCCCCCTATGGCAGAGTACCGGAAAAGGCCTCAAGATGGGATCGTGGAATAACATAAACTTGTGGTGGCAAAAAAAGTGTTTGGGATGGCTCTTTGTAACATCCCAAATTTTCAATTTGGAATGTTATACATAGATCATTCATGCACATCATATTTTACTGCATTTCATTTCGCGATCCTTGAAATCCTAAGCAACTCAAGGACCCTCAGAGAGAGTTGGGGATTTCTCAGTTTTCATATTTGAGTTTTATCAAATATTGAAACGAGGATTTTTGGTTTTAATTATTTTTTCTCTTCGAAAATATTTCGTATTAAAATATATGAGAGGAGATAATATGACTTCTCCAAAGTAAATGAAATATTGGAGGAAAAATATTAAAATCAAATATTTGATTTTTATTCGGAGTTTATTGCTATTTTATTTGAATTAGAAATATTGCACGTTTTTCAAAGTTGCATTTTAGGGCCAAGAAAATGTTCATCTTGTTCTAAATATTTTATTTAGACGGTGAAAATTTGTTTTGGCATTTTAGATATTTATTTTATTTTCTAGGATTTATTTAAGTTCTGGCGAAATTATTATTTTTTAAGTCTCAGCGCCCGACTGGGCCGAAGCCCAGCCGAGCCGGCCTCCTAGCCCCGCACCGCCGTCTCCTTCCAGGAGACCGGGAGGCTGCCGCCGCCCGCGACGCCGAGTCCGACCAGGACTCTGTCGCGCCCCCCTTGCCCCCTCCCCAAGCAAGCACCCCCCTCCTTTTATACCCCGCCCCGGAGCCCCCACCACCACCAACCCCGCCGCCTACCCCGCCCCGCCCCGCAGCGCCGCACTTCGCCGCCTAGCCGCGCCGCGCCGCCGCACTTTGCCGCGCGCCGCCACTCGTCGTTGCCGCCTGTCGCCGCCCCGGGCCACCCACCGCCGCAACCCCACCTCGCCGAAGCCGAAGCCTCGCCTCGCCAGATCTTGCCGGAGGTAAAGCCGCCGTCGCCGCCACCGGTTTTTTTAGAAAAGACCGATCCGATTTTTTTAGAAAAAAACCCTAGGTTCGTTTTTTTTAAATAGATCGGTTTATTTTTTTTCCGGTTTAGTTTAATTAGCGGACGTTTGTCCGTACGTTCGTTTTAACGAACGGTGTTCACCCGATAGTTGCAGACAGCGAACATTCGTTCGTTAGCCTGTTCGTCAGTTTTCTTTTTCTCGGATTATCCGCGATTATTTTCGATCGCGATTTCTGATCCGATTTTCATTTTAGTTTATCTTTTCACTCATTTATCGGAATCAGGCGATTCAAGCGCCTAGATCTTCGTATCGAAACCCTCCTTCTGTTTAACCAACTTGAACAAGATTTTGATACTGTAAAATTTGACTTAGGTCCAGATTAGTAAACGGATCTTGTTTCTTTTGCAGTTTGAGTTTGTTGCTCTATTTGATTTGATTCTTTTTGCAAACCGGAGTTCTTAAGTTGGACTTTCTGGTTAGATCTTCTTATTTGAGTTTTACTCGTGCTTCTTTGCTTGATTGCTTATCTATGCTATTGTTTGTTTGCGATAGAACACCAGGAGTGTGAAGCGTGCTACTACGAGTCTTTAGATTTTGCGGATCATCAGCAAGGCAAGTAACACTTTGATCATACCTCTTTATCACCCAGTTTTTATGCATTAGCTCCAATCCTCAAACATTGCATGATTAGGATGTGATTAACATGTGGGTTGGGAAGTAGTTGATGAGATAGAACCTATTGCCCTGTTATTATCAAACCCTTGGGAGTTACTTCTACGTATTGCTTATATTGCTATGCTATGCTCGTAGACGTGGTTTGGGTGAGTGAATCCATGACAGATGTGAGATTATTAATTAATGGTTCAACTTAAGGTGGCAACTTAAATACACATCTGGGTGGATTGTTTGTTGGGCACCTGGGGAATCCAGTGCTGTCCTAGGATATCCCGGAGTACCCATGTGATAATCCTATGGTCCGCCACCCAGGCTCAAAGGGAACTGGGATATTTCATGCTAGAAACTTCCGTGTGCAGCCACAAGCTATTATGGTCTCTAGCATAGTTGAGTAAGTTGCGTGAAGCTCCTGAAGAGGTGGATCAGCAGGTAGAGGGATGTAGGTTGGTATGGTCTTCCTGGAGTAAGGAGTTAATACTTCTGAAAGACTGTGTCTCAGTCATCCGTTTCTCAAACATCATGTAGTGCGAGAAATCCAATGGAGGAGATCGGGTCTTGTGAGGAAAAGTGTGCAAACATCTGCAGAGTGTATAAACTAATCATGGTTAGCCGTGTCCCCGGTTATGGACAAATCTTGAGTATCTAGTACTTGGATTATCATATGTATCTCATCACTCTAAATTAATGTTGTTGGGTTGATAATTACTTTTAATTGGGATTGAGTTGGAGGAACCTTCTCAATGATGTTTCAACTACCATGATAGTTAAATAAAATCTATTCCTTTGTTGTAGGGAAAAATTGGCTTTTCGCAAAAACACTATAACCATAGAGCTTTCCACCAGCCAAATATGCATGTAGTTATAGCATTATTCTGTTCTTGCTCTACTGTGTTACTTTTCCAGCATATTCCATGTGCTGACCCGTTTTTGGGCTGCAACGTATTATGTTGCAGACTTTTCATATGAGGAGTAAGGTTCGTTAGCTCGTTGCCGTGTAGCTCAGCTATGTCGTTGGAGTTGATGGACTCACTTTATCTTCCAAGCCTTCCGCCGTTATCGTATTAGATGGCCTTAAGCCATATTTATTGTAATAAGTTCTCTGTTGAGACATTCGATGTAATAAGTGTGTGATTGCTACTCTGTTATAAATCCTCGAGTACTGTGTGTGTCAGCATTACCGATCCAGGGATGACACTGAAGCACAGAGACTTGACCGTTTGAGGTCGGGTCGCTACACTCTTTGTTGGTTTCCTAATTTTAGAGAATTTATAGAGATGGGATTAGGTCAAACGGAGCCACGTGTGGCCCATAAGGTAACAGGGCGCGCCTACCCCCCTGGGCGCGCCATGTTTATCTTGCCGTCTCGTCCCTTATCGTCTTCTCTCCTCCCGAAGCTTCTACGGTCTCTTTTGTCCAGAAAAAACTGTCAAAAAGTTTTGTACCGTTTGGTACTGATTTCCTGGAAAACCAAAAAACAAGCAGAAAACAACAACTAGCACTCGGCACTAGGTTAATAGGTTAGTCCTAGAAAATGATATAAAATAGCACAAAAACTTATATTAAATATCCAAGATTGATAATATAATAGCATGGAACAATAAAGAATTATAGATACGTTGGAGATGTATCACCTTCTCGTGTATTTATTGAAGAAAAGAATAATATATCAATTATAAATAAACAGGTTTAGTAGGGATGAATACCAACTATTTTTAAATAAATAATATAAATTACTTAACAAATTTGTGTGACAAACTCACATGGAGGTAGAATTGGAATCATGTCCACATCCACCCAAATGTCGATATTATCTTTAGGACCAATATTGAAGGTTATTTTCATATCTTCCTGAAACCCATAGGCGTTGCATAGTCCTCTCCAATTTGAATATCCAAAATGTGTGTGATTTACTGCATTGTAGATCTTAACCTAAAAAATGAAATCATGTTTCGTCTTAAGGTGAGCTTTCTTCGTCTCCAAACTCTCCCTATCTTCGAAATTGAGCTTCTCTAGGGCATAAGGTCTTGCATAGCAGGGGATGCACTAATCGAATTGTAAAAAACAGAAATTGCACGTTAAAGCAAAAAAGCACAAGTCATGCTTAATTACAAAAGAGCACTTGTCGTTGTTACATACCGTAAAATGTCCGAAGGTCTCCTTCAGCGTGAGGGTGAAGCACCTATCGTTTTCCAGGTGAGGCATGTCGCACATACCCCCGTCGTTGGCGTAGTAATTGCATTAGGGGATCCTATTGTCGATAGACATTTCCTGTGTTCACAATTCAAAGATTAAAAATTGACGGCAAATACCAGGAACTCAACACATAGATCACTATTCGGCACGGGTTAACTTTCGATCTATTGAGTCTTCCTTGAAAAACTCTCACCCTCGTGGTGTATATGGTGGGCACTCCCTCTCTGAAATTTTGACTGTCGGTGAAGGTCACCCTTCCCTTCTTTCCCAAGTGCATTACACAAAAATGTCTAGCACACGAAAAAGAAGGAGAAGCGACCCCATGACAATAGTCGGGATTCTTCCTCTCTGATATATAGACCATCGGTGATGGTTGGATCCCCCTTCCCTCGTGCATTACCAAGGTCTATCACGAGGAGAAGAGGAGGAAGCAACCCCCACGACAACAGTCGGGATTCTTTCTCTCTGATATTTCAACCGTATATGGTGGACACTCCCTCACTGATATTTCGCGGTCGGTGATGGTCGCTTCCCCCCTTCTCTCATGCATTACCAAGGTATATCACGAGAAGAAGAGGAGGAAACAATCCCCAAGACAACAGTCAGGATCCTTCCTTCAAGAACAGACTGAAAGTCACACAAGGAGCCCCAACAGACTGAAAGTCAACCCGTTACATATATCAAGTAATGACATAAAAAATGGCCTATGTTTTGCCGGAATATCGTTTAATTCGTTCTGGCAAATCACGGGCACTCGATATGTCCTACTTTCTAGCACAAATCATGCCAAAATTCGCGAAAAACTTCGGCATGACCTTTGCTAAAAATAGGTCATATCGAGCACCTAAAATTTGCCGGAATAAAAACAAATCAACATTCCGGCAAAACATAGGCCACTCGGAGTTTTCGTGCAAAGATATGTGGCACCAACACTATGTAATGTACTAACACAGCAAAAATGCACAAGTAGGTATCTCTGCACGGCATTTATAATGCTCATTCATATGTACTATTTCTGCACAGTACAAGAGCAGCATCTACAATGTAATCACTTAAGTAAAAATTTACAAAAACAAAACATGAACATCTGTTCATTCTACAAAATGAGCACCCACAACTCTAGGAGTATTTTAAAATGACCATTTTAACTGATCATTTAGGTCAAACTCTGGGAGTATTTTAACACTACTGCGTACTGACCATTTTAACACTAGGAGTATTTTAAAATGGCTGTTTTAACTGGTCATTTAGTTCAAACTCTAGGAGTATTTTAACACTACTGCTTACTACCATTCTACCAATTGGTTGCTCTGGATGAGCTAAACAAGAAAATTCTACCAAAAAATTCAGTGGACATGATTACTAGCTATGACCTATCTACCATTCTACCAATTATAATTGTTTAGCAAATTTGAAGCAGGTAATCATCTAAGCTAAGTTAGATTGTTCCGGCAAATCACGGGCAATAGCTATCACCTATCTAAACTTAATTTCATCGACATTATCATAGTTTTCTTAATCAAATGCCATTTACTACATGATTATGTTGAAATGAATTTTTTTACAAATTGTTCATGAACTTGACACTTGTTAGTAGATGTGAGGGAGAACAGAGGGAGGAGGGGAGGGAGGGAGGAGCTAGCTCGGTGGAGGAGGAGCGGGGGCGCCGGCTGGCGACGACGGCGGCAGGCGACAACGATGTTGGGGAGGAGAGGGGAGCGCGAGAGAGTGAGAGTGATGAGGAAACATACGTTTGGGTAGGGGATAGGGTGCTTAGTAGTAGCGTGGGGCACATGGCCCGCTATAGTTAAGTCCAATACCTGTAGCGCTTGTCCGCAGCCACGTGCTGCTGTTAAGAGGGGGCCACCGGCTGGCCTTGCGTATCAATAGTGGCAACGATGGGTGCAAACCCCATGCTACAACTAACATGTTAGTTGTAGCGCGGGTAATGTACCCCACGCTGCTACTATGGCTCGACCCGGTGGGTACCGTGGGGGCCTCTTAATAGCACCACGGGTTACATCAGCCCGCGCTACTACTACACCGTACATGTAGCGTTGGGTTCTGACCTGCGCTACAACAACTTAATAGTAGTGGGGGGCACTTACTCCTCGCCACTGTTATTGGTCTACCTATAAGGTTTTCCCTAGTAGTGAGATGTTCCGGCATCCTTGTATGACAATTTCATAACAATCTTGGGAGGGAGCAACTATTTAGCTAGAAGAATGTCATAAAAAACAGAGATACCCAGCTTTTTCAATGGAATAATACTTTTGCAGCAGTCTTGCGAGAAGTAGCAGACACAAAAAAGATGTCTAGAGGTCTTTTCTGTGTGTTCATTGTAGAAAACACACTCATAACAATCCAGGTGAAAGGATTTTCTTTTTAACAGATTCCTTGAGTTTACTCTATCATGCAAAGCCATAAGAAAATCTTATGTCTGAGCCTGCTACAGCATTTCCATATCCAATTGAATAGAGTGTGCACCTCTTCTTGCGGGCAAAGATTGTGGTACATGGTGATGGAAGGGTATTTGGATTTATGTCTTTTGCATTTCCATTGGCCATTGATATCAATCTGTTGTTTCTGCTCAGTCAAAAGTTTTACCTCAATATACTGAATGTGAGCTTGAGCTATTAAAGGGGTGTGGAAGAACTGAGAGGGATCCCGAGCTTCAATCCAACTTGATAAAGTTTGGTGTTCATTGATTGCAAAAGAGTGCAGTTTGGGGAGAAAAGTTAATCTCCGATGCACGGGAGGTACCGTGCATGCATGCGCAGTTGATTTTGCTTGGAGATCCGATGTCATGCATTTATGGTGCTCAGTTAGTTAGATCTTTCTCTCACCACATGCAAACATACTGTACCACCTATGCTCCACCATCCCATGCTTTTTCATTTTAGTTTCAGGTTTAAATCTATTTTATCTTTTGAAACCAAAGTACATTTTATGATCCGTTTTCATATTTGTTTTTTTTTACGACGAGATCTTTGAAAAGAGACCACTTTTGAATATATTTCAGAAAAAATAATCTGAAACATGGTGGAACACTATAAAAATACACATAACTATGCTATGTTTGTTAAACACTATAAAAGTTCAAAGTTTTGTTGCAATAAAATATATTAATATTTACAAACTTTTATACATTACTAAGAATCAGTTTGATACACATTGGCACACAATGTGACATTATGAAATGCAACGGGACATGGGGAGCCATAGAACAATAAGATTATTTTTTGCGCGCAATAAAACATTGTTAATTTTTTCACATGAAATTAATAGATTTGTATGGAACAAGTTTGAAGCATGGTGATTTAGTTGTCAAAAATAATAATTTCTGAAAATATATTCAATATTGGTCTTGTTTTAAAGACCTTGTCAGGAAAAACACAATTTTGCAAACAGAATATAAATCAAACTTTTATTTCAACATGCATTAGGTATCTATTTATTTGAATGAAACTTAATAGTACATAATAGCATGTGAATGTATGTTAAGATGAGAGAAAACACTATAGAAGTGGTCCCACACAGCAATAAAAAATGTGATGGATGCATGCATGGGAGATCCCGTGCATGGTAGAAAATCCTCTCTCGCAGTTGGGGGAACTTCTGCCACGAAACTACTACGCACACGATGTTTTTTTGCACGATAGAAGTCAAACGATCTGGTCTTCCTTTGCCCAAATGTTGTAGGGTCAGATCACAAGTATCGTCCACATATCGTGCATGAATTATTGTCCATATAGCACTGCTCTTTCTGCCACATAGGCTGGTCATGCCATTCATCTTGCCAAAGAAGAGTTTATTTCCCGACAAACACAAGGCGATTGTTTGTGCCGTCCAAGATCAGCTTTCTAGGGGATGGCATTGATGTAGAGCTCCCGGGCTGAGTAATCAGAAATTTTCATGATTTTGTGTAAGATCAAAGTTGATGTCAGTGATGTTAATTCAATTTGATGATGTGAGGTCCTTATGGTCGGTACCAACCCTAGCATAATTTTCTCACCATTTGGCCCTTCTATCTCCTCACCATGGTCATATGGACGTCGATCGCCCTGTTGCAGCATCGTCCTTAAATGTTGGTACTCACGAGTTTACGCACAAGTGCATACAAATTTTCGCCTGGCATTCTGCAGTTCTACCCTGTAATTTAGAAGCACACTCGATCCAAGTAGACGTGCGTTGGCGTGTACGTCATGCTTGTAATTTGAAATGTTTGGCGCAAGTGGTAATGCTGAGGCACTACGCGCGTCCCCACCAACTATCGCGTACACCTGCTAAGTGCATAGTTTTGTCTTGTCCGATAGGTCCTTGGAGTTCTCGCTTGCCATTAATCTGTCCAATGCAGTAGCAAATTATCTATCACCTTCCGCCCTCGATGTCTGGGGTGAATCTTCCATAATTCCCCTACTCTTCTTTAATACCTATAGTGGCAACGGAACTCTTCTTTAGTATTACCGGTCTCGACAAATCCGAGGGTTGAAGGAGAAGAGACAGAACACGGTGGAGCTAGCAAAAGAAGTCGATGGTTATAGAACATGGTGGAGTATACCACATGACAAGCTGTCCTTGCTGGTGTATATATAGTTCAGTCGACTTGCTCAGTTCTCACTACCCTCACCTGTCATCTCAGTGCTTCCACATTCTAGTCACCCTAGCTAGTTTTGTCACTTGGAGTGTGTATCAGTAGATCGAGGCAGAAATGGCCAGGCGGGACGACGACTCCGCTTACACGAATGGATCGGTGTCGGTGAACGATTTCTCCGTGGAGGATGGGAGGAAGGAGAAGGATGTGTCTGCTGATTACCACCCTGACCAAGACATGGTCTGTGGCTTCCCCGTCTCTGTTTCTTTTCTTCAGATGGTGAGCCTACTATATCTATCTCGGTTGATTCCTATACCTCTCTCGATGGATGTACGTATATGATTGTGTATATTCTGTTTTCATCCAAGATCCAACCACTGTTTGACTACGCTGGCTTGTGCATGTAGCTCCTCGCCGAGTTATTCTCCACATTCTTCTTGCTGTTCGCCGGCATGGGCGCCATCGTGGTGAACGAGGAGAAGCAGGGCGCGGTCACGTTCCCGGGCATCACCGTGGTGTGGGGGATGGCCGTCATGGTCATGGTCTACACCGTCGGCCACATCTCCGGCGCCCACATGAACCCCGCCGTCACGGTCGGCTTCGCCATCGCCCACCGGTTCCCCTGGAAGCGGGTAAGCGCCACCACCAGATTCGCCCCCTGAGGAGAGTGAACGACCTGCAGATGACATATGTGCATATGTGCGCGCAGGTGCCGGCTTACATGGTGGTGCAGATGGTGGCCGCGCTGATCGCGAGCTTTCTGCTGCGGCTGCTGTTCGGCGAGAAGCACGAGTTCGCGCCGGTGACGCTGCCCACGGGCTCCAACCTCCAGTCGCTCGTGGTGGAGTTCATCACCACTTTCTACCTCGTCTTCGTCATCATGGCCGTGGCTACAGACGACCGAGCGGTAAGCTAGCTAGGCCGCCATGCATGCATGCATGCACCGACGAGAGACATGCACGTGCATGCATACCTGCGCCCTACGTACTTACCATCCATTTCTCGTTTTTGTGCAGTCGGGGCAGATGGCTGGGCTGGCTGTGGGCGCAACCATCATGCTTAACGCGCTATTCTCTGGGTACGTACGCCTTGCTGCACTGTTGCTTAACTTTGCGGCATGATCATTGATCTGCCGCTTCATTGATGTTTACGCATGCATATTTACCTACGTACGTGCGTGCGTTTGGTCGACGATGACAGGCCGGTGACGGGAGCATCGATGAACCCGGCGAGGAGCATCGGGCCAGCGCTGGTGTCGGGCAAGTTCAAGTCGCTCTGGGTGTACGTCCTCGGGCCGTTCGCCGGCGGGGCGGCCGGAGCTTGGGCTTACGGTCTCGTCCGCCACACCAGCAAGCCGCTGCGCGAGATCACCAAGAGCACCGGCCGGGCTTAATAAATGAACTCGTACTAAATTAAGAACCGTGCGGTATACATGTTCGGACCGATCGACACGCCCAAGAGAGGACCAATAATTGGAGCTACGAGTGTATGGTGTGGTTACTGTCTGAAAAACGATGCATTCCTAGCTAGTCTAGCATAGCGTGTATCGATCTATTTACAGAGGACGACGGATATACGAGCGAATAAATAGGCATGTGCTTTTACTTGTTGCCTGGTTGGTATGTATGTGTAGTGATTATTGGCGAGGCGATAATCGATATGTGTGTATCTTACTTTCATATATGTGCACGTCCTTTTTCTTTTTATTGTTGGCTTTAAGATCTTTGCCGATTCAATAACTAGAACAGAGATTTGTAACCCATCTAAAAAACAGTTTGCTACAAGAGGTAAAAGCAGTCGAACAGAGTTGACTTTCTTTCCGGGCGCCTTTTACACAAATGTAATATCGCATCAAGAGAATATAAGCATTACGAGCACATATTCAGCTCTACATGCATTAAAATTACACAAATGCACACACACAAAGAACGCGGATAAAACAATGAGTGTCCGATCAAGCCAATTCAAACATGCAGCATGAACCATCAACATCAATAACCCCCTATGATAGCATCCAGACAGAAAAAATTGCTTTAACAATGACGCCTCCAAAAAAGAAATGACACACAAGTGTTGCCATCATGGATCAATCCATGGAGGCATGATCTTTGGTTTCACCTCAAAGAGGACGTCCAAGCAAATTTCTAGACAATGCCTCTAGCAAAGGATGATGTGGTCACTACCATTGCGAAGTACAACCAATGAAGACCAGGCCTAGACTTTTCACTCCGGAGCTCGAGACTATGTACTCAAGAGCACCATCAAATTTTAAGGGAGCCGCTAGAAATTAGACGTCTGATTTTTAGCATCCCATCAGACTAGTCATGCATCGTACGGTTTGTTTGATCTCATACGTTCCAGAAAAGGGGGTCGGGCTCTCCTGCTGGGTTCCCAGCATGCACTATCATGCAGGGCCAACCAGCGGGCAACACGTGTCTCGCTGGACCCCACCACTCAATACAACGTTTTCCTTCTTTTAATTTACTGAAAATAATTGTTTTTGCCTTATCCCAGCGTACCGCTGCTGCCACTCATTCCACTGTGAGGGAGGATTCTGAGCAGGTAAAATCCGCCATTCATGGCCGTGACCGGCGTCAAGACCGGAGCTGCTAGCGCCGTCCGTCTCCGACGCTCTGCTCTGCCCGGAGCTGTCACGGCTAGCCTCACCTGTTGCCGGTGCGCTTCTCCGCCCGGAGCCGCGGGGTTGGAAGGTGGTAAGGCCAACTCCATCGCACGACCCCAAATCGTCCGGGTCTGTCCGTTTGAGGTAAAACGGACAAATCATACGTTCCAATGCGCGACCTTTGTTTATGGTCCGCCTCGACCCATCCTCGGAGCAAAGTTGGTCTAGGTTTGCGTCTCGAACGGACACGGGCGGACGAATCTTGCGTCCTCCTGATCCGGGCCGTCTCCTCTGCATGTGACGCCTGACCCACCCGCCATCCTCTCTCCTTAATCTTCCATGGCCCACCATGCCCACCCACCACCTCTCTCTCCTCTGCTCCACACACCACCCATGCCGGTGCACGCGGGCGTGGGAGTGCGGCGGGCACATGGGCTAGCGGCGCGGCTGTCGGCGCGTGCACGGGCGAGGCGAGGCCGCGAGCAGGCGGGCGCACGGGGTGGGGAGCAAGCAGGCGCAGGGGGCGGGGCGGGGCGCGGCCGAGCTCGGGGCGGGGCGGGCGGAGCGG
>NC_041392.1:528552336-528630037 GCF_002162155.2 Triticum dicoccoides
GCGGTGAGGCGGGCGCGCGGGCGGGGCGGGGCATGGCGGGCGCAAGCAGGCCGAGGCGAGGCGCGGGCGGGGTGTGGCAAGCTCGCCGGCGGCGAGGTAGGCGCGGCGCGGCGGGTGCGGGGCCGAGCCGGCGTGGCGAGAGCACGAGCTCACGGGCGGGCGATGCGCAGGCGTGGGTGCGCGACTGAGGTGGACAATTTGGGTATAGTAGCTGTGTTGGGCGCCTTCAATCCCAGCCGGACATGCGTATCCGTTTTAGCATCCATTGCCACTCAAAAAAACAAAAAGCAGTCGAACCAGACATTTGTTTGCAGTCGTGCGGTAGAGTTGGCCTAAGACAGAGTCGTCGCCGCTAGCTAGCGCCGCTCGCCTTCGGCACACTGAGTGGTCTGGGGTTGTTGTCTTAGCTGGAAGTAAGATGGGATCCGTCACGGCTAGCTCCGCTCACCTTAGTCGCAATGTGCCACGCCCGGCCGTGGCCTTGGCTGGCGGCAAGACGGGGCCGTCGCAGCTAGTGCCGCCCACTTCCGACGCACCCAATGGCAGGCCAAGGTTCTGGCTGACCCGCTCCTTGAAAAATGGTGGATGGTGGAGCTGCAACGCGTGCAGCCGGTGACCGAGATTCCGCCGGAGATTGCGCAGTCGCATTAGAAGATGCGAACACAATGCAAACTAAACAGGCAAAGATAAATGATGATTCAGTGCTTCATCTACCTCTGTACTAGTAGCTAATTAGTTCTCACCTATTTACGTATGCGATCTATTACTAGTAGCTTTGTACTAGTAGCTATCTACCGAACTTTGAAGTATGCGAGCTATCTACTCTGCTTTTCAATCGCACACACGGGAAAATAACAAATTGGTTAAAGTGCCTTTTAGTTAATTTAGTGCCTAAGACCATATTTGACTGGAAATCTAAACCTCAGTTACACATATAACATATCAAAGAGCAACTAATCCATATTCATGAATATATCTTTATTTGAGCATAAAACCACTGTGCATCTAACATCAAAAGAAATGGTAAGATAAATTATTACATCGCAAGGTAACTTTTTTGTAGAGCAATCCTGATATACAAAGTTTATATAGAGCTATTTAAAAGTGTTTGTCTTGTATGTGACTTGATTGACTACCCAAGACTTGGAAGAACAAAGAAATGATTTCTTGTTAGATATAAACTTCAATTGGGAATATGACTTATAAGTGAACAATACCTTAATTGGCAGCTGGTCGTTTCTGAGATGTTGGCCATCCCTACCCCGCTAACATTTGGGAACTCTAGATACAATGTTGGTCCAAAAGTCAATACAAGTGAATGACATGTGCATGTTCATTTTAATTTCTAGCGAAGTAAAAAATCACAAGATATTCACAGTCCTAGTTTTAGTGAAACCTGAAAAGCACTTGAAGATAGGTCAAAACATTTTGCAAACATCACACAGTATTCACAGGATTAATAGCAAAATATTGATATTTTTCTTTGATATACAATAATCTCTTTCATTAGAGTTGGCAAAAAAGAGAACATGTCAAAGGAGAAGTTTGATACATTAAAATTTAAAATAAACTTAGGTGGTACTCTATTAGTAGTGAACTTTGATGCTGATGTGTCTTTACTAAATCAACTCATGATGCTGATGTATAATTGCTTCCTCTTTTATTTAATTGTCCACGACTGCCATATACTGATGGATAAGAAGCAAATAGGTGCACATGATTCAGAGTTGCCAACCTTAAGCATATTTTTATATCTGGACAGAAGTTGGGTAATGATATAGCTAGTACTGAACCTAACAGGGCCATGAGGGCACCCCTCTCCACGACCAAGAGACCAAGGAAGAATACCCTGCCATGGCGCAGGACTAGAAGGAAGCTTGGTCGTTTTCTTCATCTTTACTATTAAGCTGAACCTCGACCTGTCTGCACCAAGCTTGACTATCTTCACCTTCACGGCTAGGTAGAGAGGATGGGCAAGAAAGAACCTCCCGATCCGAAAAAAACGGATCGGAGATCTCGCGCACATCCCCAGCCACCACAATCCGTCGGCGGCCTCCAGGAGGCTGGATCTCGGGGATGGCTGTGTCCGGGGCGGAGGGAGATGGCTGGAGGCGGCAGGTGGTGCTCGGGGGGTGGCATGAGAGCAGAGGGTGCGGTCGTGGCCACGGCGTCGTCACGCGCATCCATGCGCCGGCACAAGGTGAGACGTCCCTCGTCGGTCCTGGCCGCGGCGCTGGCCAAGGCGCCTCCTCCTTCTCACACCCATACTCGCTCATGCAGCCGGCGCGGCCGGTGGCATCGGCGCGGCTGCCCGTAACTGCAGTGGTGAGCGCTGCCAGGAGTGTGTGTGCAACCACGGAGATCCTAATGCCGCACGTCTCAGCACTTTCTCGTACGTGGCCGCGGAGGTCACAACGAGAAACTGCAACACCGATGATCTGGATGCGGCCTTCGAATCAGATGTGAAGCCAGCGCTGGCATGCGACTACGCCGGTGCTGCCGACAACGGCACAACTATGGTGAAGGATGGGTCAGCCTCGAGTGAGGTGGCCATGGAACAATGCACAAGCGTCTATGATCGCAGTACCAGAGGCGACCATGGACGAGGCAGATTTGGACGATGCTGCTTCGTTGTCGTGCGCCAATATGTCGGTGCCGGCGTCTCAGTGTGTGAGAGAGGTGAAGATGATGGTGCCAGCGTTCGCAGAGACGACGCCACGCACAACATCGCCGGCAATGGATGCATGGGTAGTCATGGCGGCGGGGGCGGTGGCCTCCGTTGGTCACTGCGGTGGGGGTGGCGGCCCTCGATAACCGCGATAAGGAGATCAGGTGGCACAACAGTGCATATTCAAGTGTGTCGGCATATTTGCAGGCATAGCAGCGGTGGTCGTGTGCGGCACTCGATGCCGGCTCAAAGAGGATTCTCGTCCGGTGCGAGGGTGGCGGCCATTGCACAAGGATGCTCGAGGCGCGAGCGGCGGAGTCCTACGCTGATGAGCAAGGGGCGCAGTGGTGGTTCCGCGTCGACTTCTAGCTCCGGACCAGCAGCTCCGACTGTATCAAGCATGCTGCAATGTGACTGGCGCTGGTGTGGAGTAGCAGCGGCCAGTTCCGCACCGAGACATGGGCGCCCACCCGACGGCCGTGAAGGTGGGCGTGGAGTACTGACGAAGGCGACTATATAATGATCTATCATCAAGATGCTGATTGGAACACCGCTTCATGTCCGGGGTGAAAATTCTTGTCCTGACCATTATTGGTCGGGCTCAGCAACGACGAGGGTATACCTTCTTGAAGACGTTGCTATGGAAGAAGTCGACTTAGTCGTATGTGTTAATTTCATATCTTGTACTCTTCTGAATAATTAATAAAAATGGTTGTATGCATCACATTGATGCAGAGGTCGGGGGTTTTAACCTCCTTTTCGAAAGAAAAAAACAGGACCATGAGTAACTTTTGTCCTAGTTCCATCTTGAGTGCCAGGATTTTGCCCATCGATGCATAGTGTGCGCAGCATAGTAGAAGTGATCATCACTCGCAGAAATATTATAGTCCAATTCTGAAGGGTTAATTTCCATGTGTTTGAACACAAGAAACTGGGCCATGGAAGATGAAGTACGGGGAGCTATTTCTGAAGGATTAATTTGCATGTCATAGATATTGAACTCTTTGTTTATCTGTTTTAATCTTATCTCCTCCATATACAAGAGTGCTGATAATCTGTATATTCCAAGCGCAACAAGCCAACAAGGTACCTATGGACAATGAAGTGCGAGAAGCTCCTTCCATGCTGAAGAAATCTGTAGATGTTGATCCGCGGAGAGGGCAATTTCTATCGATCCTGCCCTGTTTTCTTGTGATCCAGGGGCAACAATTGTTAATGAAGTAGATGGGTAGGAGAAAGGATGTAGCCACCAAGAGGTTTTGGCGACAATCTGTTATCACACGGGAAAGAAAAAAGATTGTTTTACTGTATTTCTAGAACGCAACTGCAACTAGAGATACCTTGTGTTGTTTGAGTGGTGGGGTCCAGCGGCACGTGCTGGCAGCTGGTTGGCCCTACACGATAGTGCATGTTGGGAACCCAGCAGGAGAGCCCGACCCCAGAAAAGGTGCTTGGTTGGTTTACATGCAACGATCTACTTCCTCTGTTCCTAAATATAAGTCTTTTTAGAAATTCCATCAAGTGACTACATATGGAGCAAAATAGGTGAATCTATACTTTAAAATATATCTACATACATTCATATGTTGCATTCTATTTGAAATATCTAAAAAAAATATTTAGAAACGGAGGGAGTATTAATGATGATTTATTCCGTAATAACCACTCCCGCAAATCTCTCTCAAATCCAACTGCTAGGGCCCTGCATTCTACGTACTTCTGTATATAGGAACATATTTTGTTTCCAGACGGTGAGATTTATTTCCAGTGCAAATTAATTGTGCTTCCTTCCAAGAATATTTTGTTTCCGAAGATAGTGAGATTGCTCCCAACAAGATTATTTTGATCTACTAGTATTTTCTTCCGACCGTGGATTTTTTGCATTAAATTATGTTTCCAATGATTTTTTTTCTTCCTACCAATATTGCTCCCATTGAACTTTATTTCACCTTTTTTTTCCTGTCATCATCGCATCCAACAGAGAATATAATTTGCTTTCAAAGAAAAAATATTTTGCTTCTGTGACCTATGAGAATGCTTAGAAGAAAGATAAAGATGATTATTGAAGCAGAAACGTAGTAGGTTGTTGCTTCCAATAGCTTTCACATTTTTTTGGCTTCCAACCGATGCACTTTATGTCCTAATGAGTGAGAAACATAATTTGACAATTGTTTAAGCAGGAACAAAAAAATACCGAAGCATTTCCATAGTTTTGTTTAAGAATGAAGCAAACATGTAGGATACTCGGAAGCATATTGTACAAACGACGGAAACATGTCACGTATGATACGGAAGCATGTATAGGGAACTAAACCAAATGATACATAGCTACCCAGAAACCAAATACATAGAAGAGAGAATTCCTTATTTAACATTGTCTTAAAATTTGTTGCCTTATTTGACATGAAAACTTTTTTCTTACTTATATAACACCGTGTCTAAATTTTATGCCTTTTATGACACTTCCATCCATTTAAAGCCATAACGGTGTTAAATGACACCTAAAAAGACCTATTTACCCCTCATGTGATAGATGATCTAAATTTGTGTGTATTCAGTGATAGAGGGAACGGACACTTTCAAACTGCTTGTGCAGAGCGTCGCGGTAGGCAACGAGGCTGTGCCTCGGCTTCGACTGGACGCTGGCCGCTTGGCTCCTCTGGATGAGATGGAGTACATCACATAAGCAGCTGAGCAGTATGTGTGTGCTCGTCGATGCGGGAGGATGGACTAATGTGAGCGATACGTGCGTGAGGATGGGCTTGTGCGTGCAACATTCGTGAAGATGGTCCTACGGCAAGCTGCTGATACATGGCTGACCGGCACGCGGGTATTTTAATATGTACGCGTACTTTTCGGCTACAGGCTAATCAGACTGTACGGTTGTCGACACCCAAAAGCCACGAGCCCTTAGATGCATGCAGATACTAGCACCAGGCCTGACTAGCACGTAAGAGTACGTGAGCAACCTAATATGTATGTACGTGCAAAACTAATCAAAGATGAGCTACCGCATGCATGTACTATTGTACTTATGCATGTTTGCTTCACTGTATATTCTGCATTCATTTTATTTTTCAGTAATTAAATCTCTTTGGTACAAAATCAACGTCAAACACCATCCAAGTAAAGTCACATATTGAAGCTAAACAACAACGTAAATTTTTGGTCACATACCCTATGAGGGGCAAATTGGTCTTTTCAGTTGTCATTTGACACCGTTAAGGCTCAAAATGGATGAAAGTGTTATAAAGGGCATAAAATTTAGACATGGTGTCATATAAGGAAGAAAAAAGTTTTTCAGTGTCAAATAAGGAAACAATATTTAAAACAGTGTTATATAAGGAATTTTCTCTACATAGAACCCTGAAGCATTGCATATGCAACAACGAATCACGATATTCCCACTCTTGCATGTGTGGTCAATCAGTCAAGGAGTCTGTTGCATCATTGACAGGAAGCATCAGAAATGATGCCGAGGCATCGTTCGGAGCAACGTGTCCGAGGAGAAGCACATGGCGAGGTCACGGCTGCGTAGATTCCACTATGAGCAGCATGGACGAGGGTCGATTACTCAGCGTCGCTACAGCAAAGGGTCAACATTCCGATGAGATCGGATCAGCGACCACCTCCTTGTCATGCTCCTCGTCCCATCTTCGGTAATATTCATATTAGCGAAATGAGATCTGCCGTTACATTGGACTCTTGCACGCCTTGCCAGCACCACCAAAGGAAGACGGTGTGGCACAACACGGTACCAGAGCATCCCCTGCTCGATCCAGTGACCTCCGCCTGAAAAGACCCTGCACCTTAAGGCAAAACACTTCCCGGCGGTAGGAGCATGCATGCATGTTCTGGAGCAATGATCTTTACATCTGTACACCTAAGAAGCATGCCAAAAGAGTGAAGTTCCATCTGGGCCAGAAGCATGGAAGAAGCATATGCACGTAAGAAGCATGGATGATCTGAAGCAATAATTCTTTTCTATCACAACATAAGTGAGACATACTGGAAGCACATAAATTTGACTGGAAGCACCTAATAAATATTTGAAAAATGCAAGATAGCATCCATGCCGCTGATAGCCAGATGCAGAAATTTGTTATCTTAAAGAAAACTAACCTAGTTGTGTGTTTTGTGAACTTATATCAAATCAAAATGCGATAAATAGGATGGGATCAACACATGTCAATTGGTATAAAATACACTCTAACTGGGTCATATTTGCACTACATATTCGTTCCCATTTGTTCAGATATTATAGCTATATTATGGAACCTGTACATCGTGATTGCAAAGAAATCAAAACCCATCAACAAGTTGAGGTTGTGACTTGTTAGCCTTGGCTTGGTAGATCTGTGCGTACATGCTACTGCTGAGATGACGAAACGAGTCGCCGCTGCTGAGATGGGCAGGCGTAGGATGCGATCTGCCGCCACAGTTACCCCGCAGCCGCTTACTGATGACGTGGACTGCCGCTGATGGTTGGACTCAAGGGCGCAGATTGAGGTGGAGGGAGATGGGCAAAGATGCATGCAGCCGACGAGGATGGAGGGCAGCATGATGTTTTGTGTTTTTGACCCTTTTTTAAAACTTATTTGAGATCTGACCCTAGTTTGAAAAAAAATCAAGATCGGACCCTTTTGCTACCACCAAGGTTCATGGTGGTAGGGTGTAACAGCCTACCGCCAGGGACCTTGACGATAAAAAACATCCCTACCGCCAAACATACTGGCGGTAGCCTGTACAACCCTACCGCCAAGGTGCTTGGCGGTAGGCACGAGCACGCACCGTGTTCAGCACTTAGGAGAATTTTGCGGTAGGGCATGCAACCCTATCGCCAGGGACCTTGGCGGTAGGCTGTTAGACCCTACCGCCATGGATCTTGACGGTAGCAAAAAGGCCAGATCTCAAAATTTTATCAGACTAGGATCAGATTTCGAATAGATATCAGAAAAGGGTCAAAACATGAAATTTAGCCGCATGCTGTAGGAGGACGCAACGAGCCATCCGAAACTTCGGCTGCGCCCAATAATGATTAGCGGTTTGCGTGGGTCTTGCCTGGATTTGTGGGCAAAAGGAGAAGGTTGAGAGTGTTGGATGGAAAATCAATCAACGGTTCTGGACCAGTCTGACGGATTAGACAATATCAGACGATAGAGGGGAAGTGTTTCCCAAATTTTAAAGTCACTGCTGCAAGCCGAACCGTCAGTTCGATAGCTGTACACGCTCACATCCGTGGCATGGATATTGTAATGCAACGGACATACCACATACTCCCTCCGTCCGTGAATAAGTGTACATCTAGTTTTTGTCCTAAGTCAAGGTTTTAAAACTTTGACCAACTTTATAGGAAAAAGTAACAACATTTATGGCATTAAATTAGAATCACTAGATTCATTTTAAAATGTAGTTTCATAAAGTACCAATTTGATGTCATATATGCTACTACTATTTTCTATAAAGTTGGTTAAAATTGTAGAACTTTGACTTAAGACAAAACCTAGATGTACACTTATTCGCGGACGGAGGGAGTATATGCGGAGCAAATTAGAGCACCCACGTCAACATCAACAAGGCCACTAACACCTCCAAAAGCCTACTGAAGGGGCCATCCAACAATGCCAATTCTTTGACAATGGTAAGACATAGGCTGTAGACATAAAGTCATTCCTGGCTCCTGCCACCAAGGACCCATATGGGACCATTCGAAAACTCTGCCACATCTTCAGTAAAGTCAACCAGCAGCGGTCCAAAACTCCGTCCAAGACACTCCATCGAGCATTCTGGTAGGTAGATCTAGTAGGGAGGCCTCATCTGGGCCCGATCACCCGCCGTCCACCCCCATTTGTAATGCTCGTGACATCCAATCGACGTGCGCTTCCATGTGCCACATTCATGTCCACGATCCATGCACCACGCTTGCCACCACTGCAAAGGACAAACCCGATCGCCCAACTAGGATGATAGCCACCACATAGGCCAAATCTGAGTCGGCATCCGCGTTGCAGCCGCCGCCGCCGCACACGAATCCGCTGCACGCACATTTGGTGGAGATGGCCAACCACCTACAGCTGCAATGACAAAGAGTGTTTTCACGAGTTGTCCTAGGGCCACCGCACCGGCATCGAGCCTGCGACGCACGCACACCAGATCCAAATGTAGCAACATGTCCATGTCACTGCTCTAGGAAGCAGTTAAGGTCCACTACTACTGTACAAATTAGTGGATTTAGGATGAAAAAGATGATGGGATCAAAAGTTAAGACACTAATATGGTTCATTGAATTTAAAATTTAAATATCATATCAAATATGATGAATTTCTTGAAATTTCTCACTCCTAATATTAATCATGAAAGTTGGAAGGTGCGACATAACAACAACACATCAGCCATGTTTTTTTATAATATATTTTCCAAGCTAGAAATATAAGGCTTTCCATTTTGCTAGATATACCTTCGCCTAACAACGAGTCGAAAACTAGTTTCAACAAGTCAATTTTTTACTAGTACTCATATCCCTCCCTCCGCTCGGCTCCCATATAGGGCCAGTTCTTTTTTGGCTTCTAGGCGACTTAGCTATAAAACTAAGCCGAAGCTCAACTCGGTTTTGTAGGTTGGACTTAATTGCTAGTCACCTTTGCTCCTTCATAGTGGAGAGATTGGCAACTTTGCTTTGCTTCCGATTCGTATTGCTATGATGATGTTTGAACTAAATCGTTCTTTGTAGCTGGTAGGAGGGTTGACATAATCAACATTTCAAATTAATTACTAATGATTAATTTCATGATGTTTGAACTGAATCGATCTTTTTATTGTGACATTTAGCATTTTAGATTGTTCAGAAATCAGTTTCATGTTCATATTAATTATGGGGGCACTGTAGACTTTTCATCGGGCAAATCCGATAATAAGCTCATTTTTTTCTGAGAAAACAATAAGCTCAAATGACCTAAGCCAAAATGTACTGGAGTGTGGTTTCCCTAGCCAGCTGTGGAAAAGCTTTTTTTTTAGAATCAGCTGTGGAAAAGCTTTTTTTTTAGAATCAGCTGTGGAAAAGCTGGTTCTGCACAAGCAGCAGCCCGAAAGAACTGGCCCATAGTAGCAGGTTGTGTTGCCATTCTTTTCTTTAAGGGAAATGTTTGCCCTTCTATTCGGGAGAGCCTATACGGCGCTTCAACCGCCACAAACGCGAGATGGCGCTCACATGGGTGTAGACGAGCCGCGGCCAAGCGGCGCTTGGTCGCTGGGTCGCCCGGCTCGTCCCGCTCGACCGCTAAGTCGCACTCTCGGTTGCCCTCACACGCCCTGCTGACTCGCTCGCACATCGTCTTTCTTGGTCTGCCCTCGCACGTTGATACATGTTTTTCTAGTTTTCGATGTTGCTTTGCTTTCGGGGTTTTTTCTCAAAAATATTTTTGAAATAAAAAATCTTGGATTTTATAAAAATACAAATTTTATAAACTACTCTTTCATTTGAAATCCATGGACTAAAAAATCATGAATTTCAAAAATGATGACAAATTTCAAAAAAGTTCATGAATTTGCAGGAAAATTTTACCAATTGAAAAGGTTTGCGAATTCCAAAAAAATTAGAATTTGAGAAAAAATCATGAATTATAATTTTTGTTAAGAATTTGATTTTTTTTATGTATTTGAACAATTTCATGAATTGGAAAACAGTTCATGAGTTTGAAAAAACATTCGCAGATTTAAAAAACGTTCATTGATTTGAAAAAAGTGCAAGAACATGAGAAAAGTTTGTGAGTTTAAAAAAGTACATGATTTTTTTGTGTATTCGAGGAAAGTTCATGAATTTGAAAAAAAATCATGAGTTTGAAAAAAGTTCACGGATTTGAAAAACGTTCATGGATTTAAAAACAGTTCACGATTTTGAGAAGGTTCACAGAGTAGAGGAACGTTCGTGAATTTGAAAAGACTTCATGACTTTGAAAAAAGTTTGCGGATTTGAAAAGCATTCATTATTTTGAACAAGTTCACAAATTGAAAAGGTTCACGCATTTCAAAAAAAATCATAATTTTTTAAAAGGTTGACAAAATTTAAAGAGTGTATGAATATGAAAAAGGTTTGCAAGTTCACAAATTCCAAGTTGAAAAAAGCTCACGCATTTAAAGAAAGACGAGTAAAGAAAAAAAACAAAAAAGGAAAGGAAGCACGAAAGAATTAACCTAAACCCGTTCTGATAAAACCATAGAAAACCGCCCCCAAAAAGCTCGGTGGGAACCTTCTAGAAGGTTCCCAAAACCAGGGGACCCCTCGCTAGCCCATAAGAAACCTGTGTTGTAAGCACTAAATAGGAATCGTGATTCTACTATGAAGAGCTCCTCGTTTGCACCTTCAGCGGCACGAAGAATAGCTCGTTCGTGTGCTCCCCCTAGTTGGTTCGTGGCCTGTATAGCTCCTGACCGCTGCTCTCGCTCTTCTTGACTTTGAGAACTAATCATTTGATCCATCTCTGCTCGCTAGTGAATTTTTTTTCTCTTGCAAGCATGTACTATGAAAACGTTATTCAGAAAAAAAAATCAAGAATTTGAAAAGGTTCACCAATTTGAAAAATATATTGAATTTGAAAAATGTTCACAACAATTTAATAGTTCACAATTTTTAGAAAATGCCACGGATTACAAAATTGGTTCGAGAGTAAAAGAAAATGAAATGGAAAAAGTCCATCGATTTTGAAAAAATATCATTCAATTGAAAATGTTCGTCTATTTTGGAAAACAATTCTTGGATTTGAAAAAAATAACTAATATTTTAAAAAAGTTTACGGATCTGAAAAAGGTTAATCGATTTTGATAAAAAGTTCACGGATTTACAAAAAAATCTTTGATTTTGAAAAAATGTCCATGGATTTGACAAAGTTTGCAGAATTTGAAAAATAGTTCGCTACAAAAGTTGCAAAAGATTGAAAAACAATCACAGATTTGAAAAAAAGATCATGAAATTTGGAAAAAGTTCACTAGAGTTGCAAAAAAACTGAAAATAAGTGTTCAGGGGTTTGAAAAAAGTTCATACATTTACAAAGAAAACTAAAAGTAGGAAATAGAAAGAAAAACAGAAAAAAAAACCTAAGAAAAACTGTTCAAAGAAAAAGGAGAAACCAAAATTGAAAGTACCTTTGTACACACAGGCTCAAATGCTCCTGGTGTGAACAGTAAAGTTAAAAAATAGAAAATAATTCAAAAATATCTGATTTTTTATGGCATATTTTTAGAAATGTTTGTTGGACATGCAAGTGTTCATCACAAAATCACATCGGTGGAATTCGCGGCAAATAAAACAAAATCAAAGCTCCAAAATGCGTTTGAAAATAACATTTTTAGAGCATCGATTTTGTTTTTTTCACCATGGCTTCCACCAAAGTGATTTTGTGATGAAATTTTGCATGCACAACAAACATTTCTTAATGTATGCACGAAAAGTTCAGAATTTTTTATTTCTTTTCTATTTTAATTTTACTATTCGCACTAGGAACATTTGAGCCCGGGTGTAGAAACTCCACGTCCAACCAGAATCCCCTTTTTAGTGTTACAAGTTGACGTACAACAAAGAAAAAAATAGTAGGTAGTAATGGAAGGTTAGGTGTGCCCGCTGGTTATCGTGGTTACTGTTGAACCATGGTTGGGCAGTGGTATGATGTATTTTCCTTATATATACATAATAATAGAGGACAATGTTTTTTTAATCCATCCACCTACACTAAGGTGTCATAATAAAGTGAAAGTCAATTACCCACATGCCACTCATAAGTGGAAAAAAAATTCTTCGTTAATTGTTTCTTTGATTTTTTTCATCTGTCCTTGAAACTGACCCTGGAGTTGAATTAAATTACCTATCATGCCACCTGTAAGTGAAAAAAGAACTCTTCATTAATTGTTTCATTGATTTTTTTTATTTGTTATCGAAACTATCCTGAAAGTTGAAGTAAAATATCCACGCGTCACTCGTAAGCAGAAAAAACTCTTAGTTAATTGTTTCTATGAAGTTTTCATCTTTCATCAAACTGTCCTTAAGTTGAACTAAATTACCCACCCCGTCACTTGTAAAAATGAGAAAAAATGAACGTTCCTTCAAATTATTCATACGCCGTAGGACCTTCCAGTCTTTCATCCATCGTGAGACTGGTCTTTTCGTTTTCTTCTCATACATGCATCATAGA
Source organism: Triticum dicoccoides (assembly GCF_002162155.2). Classification (NCBI taxonomy): domain Eukaryota; kingdom Viridiplantae; phylum Streptophyta; class Magnoliopsida; order Poales; family Poaceae; genus Triticum; species Triticum dicoccoides. The sequence continues at coordinate 528,565,186 of NC_041392.1, forward strand.
TGTATTAAGAAAATACACACATCAAGGATCAAGTTTAACATCGGTCCATTATAAGCATGGTAAAATGCATTTGTCTTACATCCGCATGCATACCAGTTGGTGCATAGATATTCAAATACACCCCTTTTGCTAGTGTACGCTTATGTTTTTGAAGTCTGAAGAAACAAAAGAAAAACATAAATGGGCCAAGCTCAAGCCGGAGGGAAGGGGGTGTGTTGGTTTGTGAATGTGCCTTTAAGTGGCGCTGAGCGCCCTAGCTAGTTGACCCACGGAAGCCACGGAAGAGAAGATTGACGCCAGGTAGCTAGTTGGGGTAGCCCAAATGCCATTCGCTTGACCTAGAGACGTGGCGAACCAATCTGTGGTTGGATGGTTAGAGGGACTGTGATATCCCAGCTCATCAGGGTTTAAATTTTGATGCTCGCATTTATTTTTGGATTTATTTCAGATTTTTCGACGATGTGTATTCAGTGGGAGGAGACGTTTCCGTCGATGACGAGGCGCCTACGGTGACTTCGTAAATCTAAAGATGATATGCCGGCTCTGTCTCTGAAAGGTGCTCAAAGGGATAGGACGTGCGTGTATGCGTTTATATGAGTGAGTGTATGCGCATGCATATAAACGCTTGTGTCTGTACTGATGTTCAAAAAAAAAAACCTAGAAACGTGACATTTATTTATTTTTATGAACCTAACGTGAGAGGGGCTGCCGCATGTGTTAACGTTATCTTTTTTGTGTTTAACTTCCATGATTGAAGGCTTCTACATGTCCACATCAAGTTGTGGAGGACAGTGATATGCCTAGTTATCATGGTTTAAGTCTTGATACTTGTATTTTTTTTATTTTTTTAGAACTTCTAACGATGTACTGAGTGAAAGGGTACGTTTTCATCCACTACGATGAAAAACAAACTTGTACGTTTATATTATCTTTCCCTAAGGAAAGCATGTATACTATAGTATTTTTTCCTGGCAAAACGGGAGGATTCGCCACAGACCATACGTTTCTACCAACCATCATGTTGCACACAGCATCTGTCGACAGCCCGACATGCAGAATCAAACGCAGGACTCGTGCTTCTTAGTTCCTTGTACATCAAAGAACTGATCCTCGTGATAACCAGTGACAACATTGTCCACATGCTATCAATCAATTGACTGGTCAACTCCAAAAAATTGGCGCGATTAGGATCATCTCTATCGTAAACCTCCGAAACGAACCCTTATTGTCCTGTGGTGACCTGTCACCAAATTTGATATTATAGCAAGTTAATCCACACGGTCAAAGATGCAACAATGCAGGCTGCATGCAACGAGATGCCTTCGGCTAACTCGATGCCCTGTCGGATACAAGCTGTCAGCCTGTCACGTACAAATAACAGTGGCCTCATCGCAAGACGCGAGGCATATTCTCCAGCTGAAGAAGAAGAAGACCTTGCATATCGCTGTCAGTTGGCAATTTTTCAGTTGTTTTTGTTTTCTTACGGCATCTTTACCCTCAAATCGCGTGCATACATTCGGACCGCGGTGTCCGGACGTGCTGTGTCATCCAACACGAGCCTTTATCATCCGTAGGGCGGTCCAGATGCATTTTCTCCCGTAAACAGGAATGACGAGTTGCTTCACGACGACACACGGGGGACCACGGCGGCACAAGCATCGTGGCTGCCATGGACGACGCCGTGTCGCACCACTCCTTCCGTGCCTGCGACTGCGCCATCTATCGTCAACGTTTCCGTGACCATGCCCTACCGGCGGAGAAAGAAGCCGACTTCTCGAAGATCGGCGACGTGGCGTCCAGCACATTTGTGCCCCCCGCCATCATCTAGAAGAAGTAGAACACGGGAGGCCGTCGTCGCTTGGGTCCCATGAAGGCCACCGCCGAGGCGACGCCGGCGCACACAACCGCTGTCTTGCCCGGTGGCATGCCACCGTCGTCCCCTTCCACTCTGACTGAAGCACATCCGGGCGGGTTTCCCTGTGATGAGCGGCGCTGCCGAACACGGGGAAGAGTCGCCCTTCGCGCTGAAGCATATACGTCTGGGGCTCACGGCAGTCTGGTGAGCGGGTTGTCAGACATAGGGAAGACAATGGAGATCCACCGCAACCGGCCTAGACAAGTCATGGGTACTTGTGTCATGAGAATGGATATCCGTCGGCGCCGGCCATAGGCTAGTCTTACCTTAGTCCGGTATAGTTTTTAGTTGACAAGTGTCCAGAATGTAATGAATTTCGTTCGATTTATATGATCTCTGCCATGTTTGCACGAATTTCGGCCGGTTAATTCAAAAAGTTGTTGAAAAGTATGTCGGCAGCGTTGGATGGCGGCCTTCAGCATCAGTGTTCACGGATTGGACCCCTTGTCTGTGTTGGGGAACGTTGCAGAAAACAAAAAAATTTCCTACGTTTCACCAAGATCAATCTATGGAGTCAACTAGCAACGAGAGGAGAGTGCATCTACATACCCTTGTAGATCGCGAGCGGAAGCGTTCAAGAGAACGGGGATGATGGAGTCGTACTCGCCGTGATCCAAATCACCGATGACCAAGTGCTGAACGGACGGCACCTCCGCGTTCAACACACGTACGGAGCGGATGACGTCTCCTCCTTCCTGATCCAGCAAGGGGGAAGGAGAGGTTGATGAAGATCCAGCAGCACGACGGCGTGGTGGTGGATGCAGCAATGATCGCAGCAGGGCTTCGCCGAGTTTCTGCGAGAGGGAGAGGTGTAGCAGGGGAGAGGGAGGCGCCAAGACTTGAGGTACGGCCGCCCTCCCTCCCCCCCCTTTATATAGGCCCCTTGGGGGGGCCCTGGAGATGGGATCTCCCAAGGGGGCGGCGGCCAAGGGGGGTGGAGTGCCCCCCAAGGCAAGTGGAGGCGCCCCCACCCTAGGGTTTCCAACCCTAGGCGCAGGGGGGCCCAAGGGGCGGGGGCGCACCAGCCCACTATGGGCTGGTTCCCCTCCCCACTTCAGCCCATGGGGCCCTCCGGGATGGGTGGCCCCACCCGGTGGACCCCCGGGACCCATCCGGTGGTCCCGGTACAATACCGGTGACCCCGAATCTTTCCCGATGGCCGAAACTACACTTCCTATATGTAATTCTTCACCTCCGGACCATTCCGGAACTCCTCGTGACGTCCAGGATCTCATCCGAGACTCCGAACAACTTTCAGATTACTGCATACTCATATCTCTACAACCCTAGCGTCACTGAACCTTAAGTGTGTAGACCCTACGGGTTCGGGAGACAAGCAGACATGACCGAGATGACTCTCCGGTCAATAACCAACAGCGGGATCTGGATACCCATGTTGGCTCCCACATGCTCCTCGATGATCTCATCGGATGAACCACGATGTCGAGGACTTAATCAATCCCGTATTCAATTCCCTTTGTCAATCGGTATGTTACTTGCCCGAGACTCGATTGTCGGCATCCCAATACCTTGTTCAGTCTCGTTACCGGCAAGTCACTTTACTCGTTCCGTAATGCATGATCCCATGATTAACCACTTGATCACATTGAGCTCATTATGATGATGCATTACCGAGTGGGCCCAAAGATACCTCTCCGTCATACGGAGTGACAAATCCCAGTCTCGATTAGTGCCAACCCAACGGACACTTTCGGAGATACTTGTAATGTACCTTTATAGTCACACAGTTACGTTGTGACGTTTGGCACACCCAAAGCACTCCTACGGTATCCGGGAGTTGCACAATCTCATGGTCTAAGGAAATGATACTTGACATTCAGAAAAGCTACATCAAACGAACTACACGATCTTTGAGCTAAGCTTAGGATTGGGTCTTGTCCATCACATCATTCTCCTAATGATGTGATCCCGTTATCAATGACATCCCCATGTCCATAGCCAAGAAACCATGACTATCTGTTGATCAACGAGCTAGTCAACTAGAGGCTCACTAGGGACACATTGTGGTCTATGTATTCACACATGTATTACGATTTCCGGATAATACAATTACAGCATGAATAATAGACAATTATCATGAACAAGGAAATATAATAATCATTTTATTATTGCCTCTAGGGCATATTTCCAACAGTCTCTCACTTGCACTAGAGTCAATCATCTAGTTACATTGTGATGAATCGAACACCCATGGAATTCTGGTGTTGATCATGTTTTGCTCTAGGGAGAGGTTTAGTCAACGGATCTGCTACATTCAGGTCCGTATGTACTTTACAAATTTCTATGTCTCCATTTTGAACACTTTCACGAATGGAGTTGAAGCGACACTTGATATGCCTGGTCTTCCTGTGAAACCTAGGCTCCTTGGCAAGGGCAATAGCTCCAGTGTTGTCACAGAAGAGAGTCATCGGCCCCGACGCATTGGGTATGACTCCTAGGTCGGTAATGAACTCCTTCACCCAAACTGCTTCGTGTGCTGCCTCCGAGGCTGCCATGTACTCCGCTTCACATGTAGATCCCTCCACAACGCTTTGCTTGCAACTGCACCAGCTTACTGCCCCACCATTCAAAATATACACGTATCCGGTTTGTGACTTAGAGTCATCCAGATCTGTGTCGAAGCTAGCATCGACGTAACCCTTTACGATGAGCTCTTCGTCACCTCCATAAACGAGAAACATTTCCTTGGTCCTTTTCAGGTACTTCAGGATATTCTTGACCGCTGTCCAGTGTTCCATGCCGGGATTACTTTGGTACCTTCCTATCAAACTCACGGCAAGGTTTACATCAGGTCTGGTACACAACATAGCATACATGATAGACCCTATGGCCGAGGCATAGGGGACAACACTCATCTTTTCTCTATCTTCTGCCATGGTCGGGCTTTGAGCCGTGCTCAATCTCGTACCTTGCAATACAGGCAAGAACCCCTTCTTTGACTGATCCATTTTGAACTTCTTCAATATCTTGTCAAGGTACGTACTCTGTGAAAGACCAATGAGGCGTCTCGATCTATCTCTATAGATCTTGATGCCTAATATATAAGCAGCTTCTCCAAGGTCCTTCATTGAAAAACACTTGTTCAAGTAGGCCTTTATGCTTTCCAAGAATTCTATATCATTTCCCATCAACAGTATGTCATCCACATACAATATGAGAAATGCTACAGAGCTCCCACTCACTTTCTTGTAAATGCAGGCTTCTCCATAAGTCTGCATAAACCCAAACGCTTTGATCATCTCATCAAAACGAATGTTCCAACTCCGAGATGCTTGCACCAGCCCATAAATCGAGCGTTGGAGCTTGCACACCTTGTCAGCATTCTTAGGGTCGACAAAACCTTCTGGCTGCATCATATACAATTCTTCCTTAAGGAAACCATTAAGGAATGCCGTTTTGACGTCCATTTGCCATATCTCATAATCATAGAATGCGGCAATTGCTAACATGATTCGGACGGACTTCAGCTTCGCTACAGGTGAGAAAGTCTCATCGTAGTCAACCCCTTGAACTTGTCGATAACCCTTAGCGACAAGACGAGCTTTATAGATGGTCACATTACCATCCGCGTCTGTCTTCTTCTTAAAGATCCATTTATTTTCTATGGCTCGCCGATCATCAGGCAAGTCAGTCAAAGTCCATACTTCATTTTCATACATGGATCCTATCTCGGATTTCATGGCTTCCAGCCATTTGTCAGAATCCGGGCCCGCCGTCGCTTCTTCATAGTTCGAAGGTTCACCGTTGTCTAACAACATGATTTCCAAGATAGGGTTACCGTACCACTCTGGTGCGGAACGTGTCCTTGTGGACCTACGAAGTTCAGTAGCAACTTGATCTGAAGTTTCATGATCATCATCATCAACTTCCTCTCTAGTCGGTGCATGCACCTCATGAACATTTTCTTGAGCTGCGCCACTTACCGGTTCAAGAGGTAATACTTCATCAAGTTCTACCTTCCTCCCACTTATTTCTTTCGAGAGAAACTCTTTCTCCAGAAAGGACCAATTCTTGGCAACAAAGATCTTGCCTTCGGATCTGAGGTAGAAGGTATACCCAACAGTTTCTTTAGGGTATCCTATGAAGACGCACTTTTCCGACTTGGGTTCGAGCTTTTCAGGTTGAAGTTTCTTGACATAAGCATCGCATCCCCAAACTTTTAGAAACGACAGCTTAGATTTCTTCCCAAACCATAATTCATACAGTGTCGTCTCAATGGATTTCGACGGAGCCCTATTTAAAGTGAATGTGGCAGTCTCTAAAGCATAGCCCCAAAATGATAGAGGTAAATTGGTAAGAGACATCATAGATCGCACCATATCTAATAGAGTGCGATTACGACGTTCGGACACACCATTACGCTGAGGTGTTCCAGGCGGCGTGAGTTGTGAAACTATTCCACATTTTCTTAAGTGTGTGCCAAATTCGTGACTCAAGTATTCTCCCCCACGATCTGATCGCAAGAACTTGATTTCCCTGTCACGTTGATTCTCAACCTCACTCCGAAATTCCTTGATCTTTTCAAAGGTCTCAGACTTGTGTTTCATTAAGTAGACATACCCATATCTACTCAAGTCATCAATGAGGGTGAGAACATAACGACAGCCATCGTGAGCCTCAACACTCATTGGACCGCACACATCAGTATGTATGATTTCCAATAAGTTGGTTGCTCGCTCCATTGTTCCTGAGAACGGAGTCTTGGTCATTTTACCCATGAGGCATGGTTCGCACGTGTCAAATGATTCGTAATCAAGAGACTCTAAAAGTCCATCTGCATGGAGCTTCTTCATGCGTTTGACACCTATGTGACCAAGGCGGCAGTGCCACAAGTATGTGGGACTATCATTATCAACCTTACATCTTTTGGTATTCACACTATGAATATGTGTAGCATTACGCTCGAGATTCATTAAGAATAAACCATTCACCATCGGAGCATGACCATAAAACATATCTATCATATAAATAGAACAACCATTATTCTCGGATTTAAATGAGTAGCCATCTTGAATTAAACGAGATCCTGATACAATGTTCATGCTCAAAGCTGGCACTAAATAATAATTATTGAGGTTTAAAACTAATCCCGTAGGTAAATGTAGAGGTAGCGTGCCGACGGCGATCACATCGACCTTGGAACCATTCCCGACGTGCATCGTCACCTCGTCCTTCGCCAGTCTCCGCTTATTCCGCAGCTCCTGCTTTGAGTTACAAATGTGAGCAACCGCGCCGGTATCAAATACCCAGGAGCTACTACGAGTACTGGTAAGGTACACATCAATTACGTGTATATCACGTATACCTTTCGTGATGCCGACCTTCTTGTCCGCTAAGTATTTGGGGCAGTTCCGCTTCCAGTGACCACTTCCCTTGCAATAAAAACACTCAGTCTCGGGCTTGGGTCCATTCTTTGGCTTCTTCCTGGCAGCTTGCTTACCGGGCGCGGCAACTCCCTTGCCGTCCTTCTTGAAGTTCTTCTTACCCTTGCCTTTCTTGAACTTAGTGGTTTTATTCACCATCAACACTTGATGTTCCTTTTTGACTTCTACCTCTCCTGATTTCAGCATTGTAAATACTTCAGGAATGGTCTTTTCCATCCCCTGCATATTGAAGTTCATCACAAAGCTTTTGTAGCTCGGTGGAAGCGACTGAAGGATTCTGTCAATGACCGCGTCATCCGGGAGATTAACTCCCAGCTGAGTCAAGTGGTTATGCAACCCAGACATTTTGAGTATGTGCTTGCTGACAGAACTATTTTCCTCCATCTTACAGCTGAAGAACTTGTCGGAGACTTCATATCTCTCGACCCGAGCATGAGCTTGAAAAACCATTTTCAGCTCTTCGAACATTTCATATGCTCCGTGTCTCTCAAAACGCTTTTGGAGCCCCGGTTCTAAGCTGTAAATAATGCCGCACTGAACGAGGGAGTAATCATCAGCACGTGTCTGCCAAGCATTCATAATGTCTTGGTTCTGTGGGACGGGTGCGTCACCTAGCGGTGCTTCTAGGACATAATCTTTCTTGGCAGCTATGAGGATGATCCTCAGGTTCCGGACCCAGTCCGTATAGTTGCTGCCATCGTCTTTCAGCTTGGTTTTCTCTAGGAACGCATTGAAGTTGAGGACAACGTGGGCCATTTGATCTACAAGACATATTGTAAAGATTTTAGACTAAGTTCATGATAATTAAGCTCATCTAATCAAATTATTAAATGAACTCCCACTCAGATAGACATCCCTCCAGTCATCTAAGTATAACATGATCCGAGTTAACTAGGCCGTGTCCGATCATCACGTGAGACTGAGACGGACTAGTCAACATCGGTGAACATCTTTATGTTGATCGTATCTTCTATACGACTCATGCTCGACCTTTCGGTCTTCTGTGTTCCAAGGCCATGTCTGTACATGCTAGGCTTGTCAAGTCAACCTAAGTGTATTGCATGTGTAAATCTGTCTCACACCCGTTGTATTCGAACGTTAGAATCTATCACACCCGATCATCATGTGGTGCTTCGAAACAACGAACCTTCGCAACGGTGCACAGTTAGGGGGAACACTTTCTTGAAATTATTACGAGGGATCATCTTATTTAAGCTACCGTCGTTCTAAGCAAATAAGATGTAAAACATGATAAACATCACATGCAATCAAATAGTGACATGATATGGCCAATATCATTTGCTCCTTTGATCTGCATCTTCGGGGCTCCATGATCATCGTTGTCACCGGCATGACACCATGATCTCCATCATCGCGTCTTCTTGAAGTTGTCTCGTCATCTATTACTTCTACTACTATGGCTAACGCTTTAGCAATAAAGTAAAGTAATTACATGACGTTTATGTTGACACGCAGGTCATAAATAAATAAAGACAACTCCTATGGCTCCTGCCGGTTGTCATACTCATCGACATGCAAGTCGTGATTCCTATTACAAGAACATGATCAATCTCATACATCACATATATCATTCATCATTCATCACAACCTTTGGCCATATCACAGCACAAAACACTTGTTGCAAAAACAAGTTAGACGTCCTCTAATTGTTGTTGCAAGTTTTTACGTGGCTGCTATAGGTTTCTAGCAAGAACGTTTCTTACCTATGCCAAAACCACAACGTGAATTGCCAATTTCTATTTACCCTTCATAAGGACCCTGTTCATCGAATCCGATCCGACTAAAGTGGGAGAGACAGACACCCGCCAGCCACCTTATGCAAGTAGTGCATGTCAGTCGATGGAACCGGTCTCACGTAAGCGTACGTGTAAGGTTGGTCCGGGCCGCTTCATCCCATGATGCCGCTGAATCAAGATAAGACTAGTAACGGCAAGCAAATTGACAATATCGACGCCCACAACTACTTTGTGTTCTACTCGTGCATAGTCACTACGCATAGAACTAGCTCATGATGCCACTGTTGGGGAACGTTGCAGAAAACAAAAAATTTCCTACGTTTCACCAAGATCAATCTATGGAGTCAACTAGCAACGAGAGGAGAGTGCATCTACATACCCTTGTAGATCGCGAGCGGAAGCGTTCAAGAGAACGGGGATGATGGAGTCGTACTCGCCGTGATCCAAATCACCGATGACCAAGTGCCGAACGGACGACACCTCTGCGTTCAACACACGTACGGAGCGGATGACGTCTCCTCCTTGATCCAGTAAGGGGGAAGGAGAGGTTGATGAAGATCCAGCAGCACGACGGCGTGGTGGTGGATGCAGCAATGATCGCAGCAGGGCTTCGCCGAGCTTCTACGAGAGGGAGAGGTGTAGAAGGGGAGAGGGAGGCGCCAAGACTTGAGGTACGGCTGCCCTCCCCCCTTTATATAGGCCCCCTGGGGGGGCGCCGGCCCTGGAGATGGGATCTCCCAAGGGGGCGGCGGTCAAGGGGGGTGGAGTGCCCCCCAAGGCAAGTGGAGGCGCCCCCACCCTAGGGTTTCCAACCCTAGGCGCAGGGGGCCCAAGGGGGGGTGCACCAGCCCACTATGGGCTGGTTCCCCTCCCCACTTCAGCCCATGGGGCCCTCCGGGATGGGTGGCCCCACCCGGTGGACCCCCGGGACCCATCCGGTGGTCCCGGTACAATACCGGTGACCCCGAATCTTTCCCGATGGCCGAAACTACACTTCCTATATGTAATTCTTCACCTCCGGACCATTCCGGAACTCCTCGCGACGTTCAGGATCTCATCCGGGACTCCGAACAACTTTCGGATTACTGCATACTCATATCTCTACAACCCTAGCGTCACCGAACCTTAAGTGTGTAGACCCTACGGGTTCGGGAGACAAGCAGACATGACCGAGACGACTCTCCGGTCAATAACCAACAGCGGGATCTGGATACCCATGTTGGCTCCCACATGCTCCTCGATGATCTCATCGGATGAACCACGATGTCGAGGACTTAATCAATCCCGTATTCAATTCCCTTTGTCAATCAGTACGTTACTTGCCCGAGACTTGATCGGCGGTATCCCAATACCTTGTTCAGTCTCGTTACCGGCAAGTCACTTTACTCGTTCCGTAATGCATGATCCCGTGATCAACCACTTGATCACATTGAGCTCATTATGATGATGCATTACCGAGTGGGCCCAGAGATACCTCTCCGTCATACGGAGTGACAAATTCCAGTCTCGATTCGTGCCAACCCAACAGACACTTTTGGAGATACCTGTAATGTACCTTTATAGTCACCCAGTTACGTTGTGACGTTTGGCACACCCAAAGCACTCCTATGGTATCCGGGAGTTGCACAATCTCATGGTCTAAGGAAATGATACTTGACATTCAGAAAAGCTACAACAAACGAACTACACGATCTTTGAGCTAAGCTTAGGATTGGGTCTTGTCCATCACATCATTCTCCTAATGATGTGATCCCGTTATCAATGACATCCCCATGTCCATAGCCAGGAAACCATGACTATCTGTTGATCAACGAGCTAGTCAACTAGAGGCTCACTAGGGACACATTGTGGTCTATGTATTCACACATGTATTACGATTTCCGGATAATACAATTACAACATGAATAATAGACAATTATCATGAACAAGGAAATATAATAATCATTTTATTATTGCCTCTAGGGCATATTTCCAACAGTCTGCACACTGATGCCGAAGTAAATTTGCGGGTCAGCGTTGGAGATGCACTTATCTTTTGATAGTGGAACCTGGTCCATTTTCTGGATCGTATGAAAAAAAACTTTTATAGGGGCTATATAGAAAAGGGATATTGGTACCACGGAACGAATGGAACACCTTTGTTAGGGGGGAGGGGGGAGGGGAGATGTTTCCATGAGGATATCTCCACTTACCCAGCTCAAAATTTCCATGAGAAAAGAAGGAATTTTTATGCCAGACAAGCCAACTTGTTGAATAAACCCAAGTCTGCAGGTTTTTGTTGGGGAATGTAGTAATTTCAAAAAAATTCCTACGCACACGTAGAATCGTGGTGATGCATAGAAATGAGAGGGGAGAGTATGTCTACGTACCCTCATAGACCGAAAGCGGAAGCGTTTATCAACGCGGTTGATGTAGTCGTACACCTTCACAATCCCTCCCGATCAAGTACCGAACGTACGGCACCTCCGAGTTCTGCACACGTTCAGCTCGATGACGTCCTCGCCTTCTTGATCCAGTAAGAGGGGCGAAGTAGTAGATGAGTTCCGGCAGCACAACAACATGGTGATGATGTTGGTGAAGAACAATCTTCGCAGGGCTTCGCCTAAGCACTACGAAAATTATGACGGAGGATAAAGTAGAGGGGACGGGGTTGCCGGCACACGGCTTGGTGTTTCTTGATGTGTCTTTGGTGCTAGCCCTGCCCCTCCATTTATATGTTGAGCCCTAGGGTCGAAACTTGGAGCAAAAACCTCCTCAAAGTCGGTTTTGCCCGAAAGGAAAGAGTCCCACTCGGACTCCAGGACCAAATGCCACAATCCTTTGCGTATGGCCCAGACGCCATGGGCCTCGGCGTTTGGCCCCCTGGCCTTCGCAAAAACTCCTTTTGCACCAACTTATAGCCCCGTGGGCCTGACCCCTTGGCCTAACCATATCATCCAATATATGAATCTTTACCTCCGGACCATTCCGGAGCTCCTCGTCATGTCCGTGATCTCATCCGGGACTCCGAACAACATTCGGTCACCAACATACATAACTCATATAATACTATATCGTCAACAAACGTTAAGAGTGCGGACCCTACGGGTTCGAGAACTATGTAGACATGACCGAGACACTTCTCTGGTCAATAACCAATAGCGGAACCTGGATGCCCATATTGGCTCCTACATATTCCACGAAGATCTTTATTGGTCGAACCGCATAACAACATACATTGTTCCCTTTATCATCGGTATGTTACTTGCCTGAGATTCGATCATCGGTATCTCAATACCTAGTTCAATCTCGTTACCGGCAAGTCTCTTTACTCATTGCGTAATACACCATCCCGCAACTAACTCATTAGTTACAATGCTTGCAAGGCTTATACTGACGTGCATTACCGAGTGGGCCCAGAGATACCTCTTCGACAATCGGAGTGACAAATCCTAATCTCGAAATACGCCAACTCAACAAGTACCTTCGGAGACACCTGTAGAGCACCTTTATAATCACTCATTTACGTTGTGACGTTTGGTAGGACACAAAGTGTTCCTCCGGTAAACGGGAGTTGCATAATCTCATAGTCATAGGAACATGTATAAGTCATGAAGAAAGCAATAGCAACATACTAAACGATCAAATGCTAAGCTAACAGAATGGGTCAAGTCAATCACATCATTCTCCTAATGATGTGATCCCGTTAATCAAATGACAACTCATGTCTATGGTTAGGAAACTTAACCATCTTTGATTAACGAGCTAGTCAAGTAGAGGCATACTAGTGACACTATGTTTGTCTATGTATTCACACATGTATTATGTTTCCGGTTAATACAATTCTAGCATGAATAATAAACATTTATCATGAAATAAGGAAATAAATAATAACCTTATTATTGCCTCTAGGGCATATTTCCTTCAGTCTCCCACTTGCACTAGAGTCAATAATCTAGTTCACATCGCCATGTGATTTAACACCAACAGTTCACATCACCATGTGATTAACACCCATAGTTCATATCGTCATGTGACCAACACCCAAAGGGTTTACTAGAATCAATAATCTAGTTCACATCTCTATGTGATTAAAACCCAAAGAGTACTAAGGTGTGATCATGTTTTGCTTGTGAGAGAAGTTTAGTCTACGGGTCTGCCACATTCAAATCCGTATGTATTTTGCAAATTTCTATGTCAACAATGCTCTGCACGGAGCTACTCTAGGTAATTGCTCCCACTTTCAAAATGTATCCAGATTGAGACTTAGAGTCACCTGGATTAGTGCCAAAATTTGCATCACGTAACCCTTTACGACGAACCTTTTGTCACCTCCATAATCAAGAAACATATCCTTATTCCACTAAGGATAATTTTGATCGCTGTCCAGTGATCTACTCCTAGATCACTATTGTACTCCCTTGCTAAACTCAGTGTAAGGTATACAATAGATCTGGTACAGAGCATGACATACTTTATAGAACCTATGGCTAAGGCATAGGGAATGACTTTCATTCTCTTTCTATCTTCTGCCGTGTTCGGGCTTTGAGTCTTACTCAATTTCACACCTTGTAACACAGGTAAGAACTCTTTCTTTGACTGTTCCATTTTGAACTACTTCAAAATCTTGTCAAGGTATGTACTCATTGAAAAAAAACTTATCAAGCATCTTGATCTATCTCTATAGATCTTGATGCTCAATATGTAAGTAGCTTGATACGTCCATTTTGCATCAGGCTTTTATATCAATATTTATTGCATTATGGGATGTTATTACACATTATGTCACAATACTTAGGCCTATGCTCTCTTATTTTGCAAGGTTTACATAAAGAGGGAGAATGTCGGCAGCTGGGATTCTTGGTTGGAAAAGGAGCAAATATTAGAGACCTATTCTGCACAGTTCCAAAAGTCCTGAAACTTCACGGAAGATATTTCCAAATATATAAAAAATATTGAGAGCAAGAACTTCACCAGGGGGCCACACCCTGCCCACGAGGGTGGGGGCGCAGGGTGGGGGCGTGCCCTACCCCCCTGGGCGCGCCCCCCTACCTCGTGGGCCCCCTAGTGGCCCTCCGGTGGCCATCTTCTGCTATATGGAGTATTTTGATGGGAAAAAAATCATAAGCCATCTTCTCGGACGAAACTCCGCCACCACGAGGCGGAACCTTGGCCGAACCAATCTAGGGCTCTGGCGGAGCTGTTCTGCTGGGGAAACTTCCCTCCTGGAGGGGGAAACCATCGCCATCGTCATCACCAACGCTCCTCCCATCGGGAGAGGGCAATCTCCATCTACATCTTCATCAACACCATCTCATCTCAAAACCCTAGTTCATCTCTTGTATCCAATTCTTGTCTCCAAGTCCGGGATTGGTGCTAGTAGGTTGCTAGTAGTGTTAATTACTCCTTGTAGTTGATGCTAGTTGGTTTAATTGGTGGAAGATCATATGTTCAGATCCTATATGCATATTAATACCCCTCTGATTATGAACATGTTTATGCTTTATGAGTAGTTACTTTTGTTCTTGAGGACATGAGAGAAGTCTTGCTATTAGTAGTCATGTGAATTTGGTATTCGTTCAATATTTTAACGAGATGTATGTTGTCTCTCCTCTAGTGGTGTTATGTGAACGTCGACTACATGACACTTCACCATTATTTGGGACTAGAGGAAGGCATTGGGAAGTAATAAGTAGATGATGGGTTGCTAGAGTGACAGAAGCTTAAACCCTAGTTTATGCGTTGCTTCATAAGGGGCTGATTTGGATCCATATGTTTCATGCTATAGTTAGGTTTACCTTAATACTTTTGTTGTATTTGTGGATGCTTGCAATAGAGGTTAATCATAAGTGGGATGCTTGTCCAAGTAAGGGCAGCACCCAAGCACCGGTCCACCCACATACCAAATTATCAAAGTACCGAACGCGAATCATATGAACGTGATGAAAACTAGCTTGACGATATTCCCATGTGTCCTCGGGAGCGCTTTACATAATATAAGAGTTTGTCCAGGCTTGTCCTTTGCTACAAAAAGGATTGGGCCACCTTGCTGCACCTTATTTACTTTTGTTACTTGTTGCTCGTTACAAATTATCTTATCACAAAACTATCTGTTACCACTTATTTCAGTACTTGCAGAGAATACCTTGGTGGAAACCGCTTATCATTTCCTTCTGCTCCTCGTTGGGTTCGACACTCTTACTTATCGAAAGGACTACGATAGATCCCCTATACTTGTGGGTCATCAAGACTCTTTTCTGGCGCCGTTGCCGGGGAGTGAAGCACCTTTGGTAGGTGGAATTTGGTAAGGAAAAATTTATATAGTGTGCTGAAATTTACTGTCACTTGTTACTATGGAAAGTAATCCTCTAAGGGGCTTGTTCGGGGTATCTTCACCCCGACCAGTAGAGCAAATAGTTGCTCCTCAACCTACTGAACCTACTGAAAATGAAAATGCTTGCTTTGAAGTTCCTTCAGGTATGATAGAAAAACTGCTAGCTAATCCTTTTCTAGGAGATGGAACAAAACATCCTAATGAACATATGATATATGTGGATCAAGTTTGTGGATTATTTAAGCTTGCAGGGGTACCCGGAGATGTTGTTAAGAAGAAGGTCTTCCCCTTATCTTTGAGGGGAGATGCATCGATGATACGTCTCCAACGTATCTATAATTTTTGATTGCTCCATGCTATATTATCTACTGTTTTGGACACTATTGGGCTTTATTATCCGCTTTTATATTATTTTTGGGACTAACCTATTAACCGGAGGCCCAGCCCAGAATTGTTGTTTTTTGCCTGTTTTAGGGTTTCGAAGAAAAGGAATATCAAACGGAGTCCAAGAGGAATGAAACCTTCGGGAACGTGATTTTCTCACTAAATACAACTCAGGAGACTTGGACCCTACGTCAAGCCAACTAATAGGAGGCCACGAGGTAGGGGGCGTGCCTGCCCCCCAGGCGCGCCCTCCACCCTCGTGGGCCCCCTATTGCTCCACCGACGTACTTCTTCCTCCTATATATACCCACGTACCCCCAAACGATCAGATACGGAGCCAAAACCCTAATTCCACCGCCATAACTTTCTGTATCCACGAGATCCCATCTTGGGGCCTGTTCCGGAGCTCCGCCGGAGGGGGCATTGATCACGGAGGGCTTCTACATCAACACCATAACCTCTCTGATGAAGTGTGAGTAGTTTACTTCAGACCTACGGGTCCATAGTTAGTAGCTAGATGGCTTCCTCTCTCTTTTTGGATCTCAATACAATGTTCTCCCCCTCTCTTGTGGAGATATATTCGATATAATCTTCTTTTTGCGGTGTGTTTGTTGAGACCGATGAATTGTGGGTTTATGATCAAGTCTATCTATGAATAATATTTGAATCTTCTCTGAATTATTTTATGTATGATTGGTTATCTTTGCAAGTCTCTTCGAATTATCAGTTTGGTTTGGCCTACTAGATTGATCTTTCTTGCAATGGGAGAAGTGCTTAGCTTTGGGTTCAATCTTGCGGTGTCCTTTCCCGGTGACAGTAAGGGCAACAAGGCACGTATTGTATTGTTGGCATCGAGGATAACAAGATGGGGTTTTCTTCATATTGCATGAGTCTATCCCTATACATCATGTCATCTTGCTTAAGGCGTTACTCTGTTTTTAACTTAATACTCTAGATGCATGCTGGATAGCAGTCGATGAGTGGAATAATAGTAGTAGATGCAGGCAGGAGTCGGTCTACTTGAAGGAAATATGCCCTAGAGGCAATAATAAAGTTATTATTTATTTCCTTATATCATGATAAATGTTTATTATTCATGCTAGAATTGTATTAACCGGAAACATAATACATGTGTGAATAAATAGACAAACAGAGTGTCACTAGTATGCCCCTACTTGACTAGCTCGTTGATCAAAGATGGTTATGTTTCCTAACCATAGACATGAGTTTTCATTTGATTAACGGGATCACATCATTAGGAGAATGATGTGGTTGACTTGACCCATTCCATTAGCTTAGCACTTGATCGTTTAGTTTGTTGCTATTGCTTTCTTCATGACTTATACATGTTCCTATGACTATGAGATTATGCAACTCCCGTTTACCGGAGGAACACTTTGTGTGCCACCAAACGTCACAACGTAACTGGGTGATTATAAAGGTGCTCTACAGGTGTCTCCAAAGGTACTTGTTGGGTTGGCGTATTTCGAGATTAGGATTTGTCACTCCGATTGTCGGAGAGGTATCTCTGGGCCCACTCGGTAATGCACATCACTATAATCCTTGCAAGCATTGCAACTAATGAGTTAGTTGCGGGATTATGTATTACGGAATGAGTAAAGAGACTTGCCGGTAACGGGATTGAACTAGGTATTGAGATACCGACGATCGAATCTCGGGCAAGTAACATACCGATGACAAAGGGAACAACGTATGTTGTTATGCGGTCTGACCGATAAAGATCTTCGTAGAATATGTAGGAGCCAATATGGGCATCCAGGTCCCGCTATTGGTTATTGACCAGAGAGGTGTCTCGGTCATGTCTACATAGTTCTCGAACCCGTAGGGTCCGCATGCTTAACGTTCGTTGACGATATAGTACTATATGAGTTATGTATGTTGATGACCGAATGTTGTTCGGAGTCCGAGATGAGATCACGCACATGACGAGGAACTCCGGAACGGTCCGGAGACAAAGTTTGATATATGGGATAGTAGTGTTTGATCTCCGGAAGGGATCCGGAATTCACCGGAAGGGGTTCCGGATGTTTCCCGAAATGTTTGGGCACGAGAACACTTTATCTGGGCCAAAGGGGAAAGCCCACGAGGCTTTTGGAAAGTGCAAAAGGAAGTTTTGCGGAGACTAGAGGCTAGACGCCAGGAACCCTGGCGTCAAGGGGGTAGACGTCGGGAACCCTGGCGTCTAGCCCTGGAGTCTGAGAAGGACTCTTGCCTTTTGGGTAAAACCGGCTTTGAGGAGGCTTTTACTCCAAGTTTCGACCCCAGGGCTCAACATATAAATAGAGGGGTAGGGCTAGCACCAAGGATACATCAAGAAACACCAAGCCGTGTGCCGGCAACCCCGTCCCCTCTAGTTTATCCTCCGTCATCGTTTTCGTAGTGCTTAGGCGAAGTCCTGCGGAGATTGTTCTTTACCAACACCGTCACCAGCCGTCGTGCTGCCGGAACTCATCTACTACTTCGCCCCTCTTGCTGGATCGAGAAGGCGAGGACGTCACCGAGCCGAACGTGTGCAGAACTCGGAGGTGCCGTGCTTTCGGTTCTTGGATCGGTCAGACATGAAGACATACGAATAAATCAACCGCGTTGATATAACGCTTCCGCGAACGGTCTACGAGGGTACGTAGACAACACTCTCCCCTCTCGTTGCTATGCATCACCATGATCTTGCGTGTGCGTAGGAATTTTTTTGAAATTACTACCTTCCCCAATAGTGGCATCCGAGCCAGGTTTTATGCGTAGATGTCATATGCACGAGTAGAACACAAGTGAGTTGTGGGCGATATAAGTCATACTGCTTACCAGCATGTCATACTTTGGTTCGGCGGTATTGTTGGATGAAGCGGCCCGGATCGACATTACGCGTACGCTTACGCGAGACTGGTTCTACCGACGTGCTTTGCACACAGGTGGCTGGCAGGTGTCAGTTTCTCCAACTTTAGTTGAACCGAGTGTGGCTACGCCCGGTCCTTGCGAAGGTTAAAACAGCACCAACTTGACGAACTATCGTTGTGGTTTTGATGCGTAGGTAAGAACGGTTCTTGCTAAGCCCAGTAGCAGCCACGTAAAACTTGCAACAACAAAGTAGAGGACGTCTAACTTGTTTTTGCAGGGCATGTTGTGATGTGATATGGTCAAGACATGATGCTAAATTTTATTGTATGAGATGATCATGTTTTGTAACCGAGTTATCGGCAACTGGCAGGAGCCATATGGTTGTCGCTTTATTGTATGCAATGCAATTGCGCTGTAATGCTTTACTTTATCACTAAGCGGTAGCGATAGTCGTGGAAGCATAAGATTGGCGAGACAACAACGATGCTACGATGGAGATCAATGTGTCATGCCGGTGACGATGGTGATCATGACGGTGCTTCGGAGATGGAGATCACAAGCACAAGATGATGATGGCCATATCATATCACTTATATTGATTGCATGTGATGTTTATCTTTTATGCATCTTATCTTGCTTTGATTGACGGTAGCATTATAAGATGATCTCTCACTGAATTTCAAGATAAAAGTGTTCTCCCTGAGTATGCACCGTTGCCAAAGTTCGTCGTGCCCAGACACCATGTGATGATCGGGTGTGATAAGCTCTACGTCCATCTACAACGGGTGCAAGCCAGTTTTTGCACACGCAGAATACTTAGGTTAAACTTGACGAGCCTAGCATATGCAGATATGGCCTCGGAACACTGAGACCGAAAGGTCGAGCGTGAATCATATAGTAGATATGATCAACATATTGATGTTCACCATTGAAAGCTACTCCATTTCACGTGATGATCGGTTATGGTTTAGTTGATTTGGATCACGTGATCACTTAGAAGATTATAGGGATGTCTTTCTAAGTGGGAGTTCTTAAGTAATATGATTAATTGAACTTTAATTTATCATGAACTTAGTCCTGGTAGTATTAGCATATCTATGTTGTAGATCAATAGCTCACGTTTAGCTCCCCTGTTTTATTTTTGATATGTTCCTAGAGAAAACTAATTTGAAAAATGTTAGTAACAATGATGCGGATTGGATCCGTGATCTGAGGTTTATCCTCATTGCTGCACAGAAGAAATATGTCTTTGATGCACCGCTAGGTGACAAACCTATTGCAGGAGCAGATGCAGATGTTATGAACATTTGGCTAGCTCAATATGATGACTACTTGATAGTTTAGTGCACCATGCTTAAACGGCTTAGAATCGGGACTTCAAAGATGTTTTGAACGTCATGGACCATATGAGATGTTCCAGGAGTTGAAGTTAATATTTCAAGCAAATACCAGAGTTGAGAGATATGAAGTCTCCAACAAGTTCTATAGCTAAAAGATGGAGGAGAATAGCTCAAGCAGTGAGCATGTGCTCATATTGTCTGGGTACTACAATCGCTTGAATCAAGTGGGAGTTAATCTTCCAGATAAAATAGTGATTGACAGAATTCTCTAGTCACCATCACCAAGTTAGTAGAACTTCGTGATGAACTATGATATGCAAGGGTTAACGGAAACGATTCCCAAGCTCTTCGTAATGCTGAAATCGACGAAGGTAGAAATCAAGAAAAATATCAAGTGTTGATGGTAGACAAGACCACTAGTTTCAAGAAAAGGGCAAAGGGAAGAAGGGGAACTTCAAGAAGAATGGCAAGCAAGTTGCTGCTCAAGTGAAGAAGCCCAAGTTTGGTCCTATGCCTGAGACTAAGTGCTTCTACTACAAAGGGACTGGTCACTGGAAGCGGAACTGCCCCAAGTATTTGGTGGATAAGAAGGATGGCAAAGTGAACAAAGGTATATTTGATATACAGATTATTGATGTGTATTTTACTAGTGTTCATAGCAACCCCTCGGTATTTGATACTGGTTTAGTTGCTAAGAGTAGTAACTCGAAATGGGAGTTGCAGAATGAACATGGACTAGTTAAGGGTGAAGTGACGATGTGTGTTGGAAGTGGTTCCAAGATTGATATGATCATCATCGCACACTCCCTATACTTTTGGGATTAGTGTTGAACCTAAACAAGTGTTATTTGGTGTTTGCGTTGAGCATGAATATGATTTGATCATGTTTATTGCAATACAGTTATTCATTTAAGTAAGAGAATAAATTGTTATTTTGTTTACATGAATAAAACCTTATATGGTTACACACCCAATGAAAATGGTTCGTTGGATCTCGATCATAGTGATACACATATTCATAATATTGAAACCAAAAGATGCAAAGTTAATAATGATGGTGCAATTTATTTGTGGCACTACCGTTTAGGTCATATTGGTGTAAAGCGCATGAAGAAAATCCATGCCGATGGACTTTTGGAATCACTTGATTATGAATCAGTTGATGCTCGCGAACCATGCCTCATGGGCAAGATGACTAAGACTCCATTCTCCGGAACAATGGAGCGAGCAACTGACTTATTGGAAATAATACATACTGATGTATGCGGTCCGATGAGTGTTAAGGCTCACGGCAAGTATCTTTATTTTCTGACCTTCACAGATGATTTGAGCGGATATGGGTATATCTACTTAATGAAACACAAGTCTGAAACATTTGAAAAGTTCAAAGAATTTCAGAGTGAAGTGGAGAATCATCGTAACAAGAAAATAAAAGTTTCTACGATATGATCACAGAGGTAAAATATTTGAGTTAAGAGTTTGGCCTTCAGTTAAAACAATGTGAAATAGTTTCACTACTCACGCCACCTGGAACACCACAGTGTAATGGTGTGTCCGAACGTCATAACCGTACTTTATTAGATATGGTGCAATCTATGATGTCTCTTACCGATCTACCACTATCGTTTTGGGGTTATGCATTAGAGACAACTGCATTCACGTTAAATAGGGCACCATCTAAATCCGTTGAGATGACACCGTATGAACTATGGTTTGGTAAGAAACCTAAGTTGTCATTTCTTAAAGTTTGAGGTTGCAATGCTTATGTGAAAAAGTTTCAACCTGATAAGCTCTAACCCAAATCGGAGAAGTGCGTCTTCATAGGATACCCAAAAGAAAATGTTTGGTACACCTTCTATCACAGATCCGAAGGCAATATATTCGTTGCTTTGAATGGATCCTTTCTAGAAAAGGAGTTTTTCTCGAAAGAAGTGAGTGGGAGGAAAGTAGAACTTGATGAGGTAACTGTACCTGCTCCCTTATTGGAAAGTAGTTCATCACAGAAATCTGTTCCTGTGACTACTACACCGATTAGTGAGGAAGCTAATGATGATGATCATGTAACTTCAGATCAAGTTACTACCGAACCTCGTAGGTAAACCAGAGTGAGATCGGCACCAGAGTGGTACGATAATCCTGTTCTGGAGGTCATGTTACTTGACCATGACGAGCCTACGACCTATGAGGAAGCGATGATGAGCCAAGATTCCGTGAAATGGCTTGAGGCCATGAAATCTGAGATGAGATCCATGTATGAGAACAAAGTATGGAGTTTGATTGACTTGCCCAATGATCGGCGAGCCATTGAGATTAAATGGATCTTCAAGAGGAAGACGGACGCTGATAGTAGTGTTACTATCTACAAAGCTAGAATTGTCGCAAAAAGGTTTTCGACAAGTTCAAGGTGTTGACTACGATGAGAGTTTCTCACTCGTATCTATGCTTAAGTCTGTCCGAATCATGTTAGCAATTGCCACATTTTATGAAATCTGGCAAATGGATAAACAAAACTACATTCCTTAATGGATTTATTAAAGAAGAGTTGTATATGATGCAACCAGAAGGTTTTGTCAATCCTAAAGGTACTAACAAAATATGCAAGCTCCAGTGATCCATCTATGGACTGGTGCAAGCATCTCGGAGTTGGAATATACACTTTGATAAGTTGATCAAAGCATATAGTTTTATACAGACTTGCGATGAAGCCTGTATTTACAAGAAAGTGAGTGGGAGCACTACATCATTTCTGATAAGTATATGTGAAAGACATATTGTTGATCGGAGATAATGTAGAATTATTCTGCAAAGCATAAAGGAATGTTTGAAAGGAGTTTTTCAAAGAAAGACCTCAGTGAAGCTGCTTACATATTGAGCATCAAGATCTATGGAGATAGATCAAGAAGCTTGATAAGTTTTTCAATGAGTACATACCTTGACAAGATTTTTAAGTAGTTCAAACTGGAACAGTCAAAGAAGGAGTTCTTGCCTGTGTTACAAAGGTGTGAAGTTGAGTAAGACTCAAAACCCGACCACGGCAGAAGATAGAGAGAGAATGAAAGTCATTCCCTATGCCTCAGCCATAGGTTCTATAAAGTATGCCATGCTGTGTACCAGACCTATTGTATACCCTGCCCCGAGTTTGGCAAGGGAGTACAATAGTGATCTAGGGGTAGATCACTAGACATTGGTCAAAATTATCCTTAGTGGAATAAGGATATGTTTCTCGATTATGGAGGTGACAAAAGGTTCGTTGTTAAGGGTTACATCGATGCAAGTTTTGACACTGATCCACATGACTCTAAGTCTCAATCTAGATACATATTGAAAGTGGGAGCAATTAGCTAGAGTAGCTCCATGTAGAGCATTGTTCACATAGAAATTTGCAAAATACTTACGGATCTGGATGTGGCAAACCCGTTGACTAAACTTCTCTCACAAGCAAAACATGATCACACCTCTGTACTCTTTGGGTGTTAATCACATAGCGATGTAAACTATATTATTGACTCTAGAAAACCCTTTGGGTGTTGGTCACATGTCGATGTGAACTATGGATGTTAATCACATGGTGATGTGAACTATTGATGTTAAATCACATGGCGATGTGAACTAGATTATTGACTCTAGTGCAAGTGGGAGACTGAAGGAAATATGCCCTAGAGGCAATAATAAAGTTATTATTTATTTCCTTATATCATGATAAATGTTTATTATTCATGCTAGAATTGTATTAACCGGAAACATAATACATGTGTGAATACATAGACAAATAGAGTGTCACTAGTATGCCTCTACTTGACTAGCTCATTGATCAAAGATGGTTATGTTTCCTAACCATAGACATGAGTTGTCATTTGATTAACAGGATCACATCATTAGGAGAATGATGTGATTGACTTGACCCATTCCGTTAGCTTAGCACTTGATCGTTTAGTTTCTTGCTATTGCTTTCTTCATGACTTATACATGTTCCTATGACTATGAGATTATGCAACTCCCGTTTACCGGAGGAACACTTTGTGTGCCACCAAACGTCACAACGTAACTGGGTGATTATAAAGGTGCTCTATAGGTGTCTCCAAAGGTACTTGTTGGGTTGGCGTATTTCGAGATTAGGATTTGTCACTCCGATTGTCGAAGAGGTATCTCTGGGCCCACTCGGTAATGCACATCACTATAAGCCTTGCAAGCATTGCAACTAATGAGTTAGTTGCGGGATGATGTATTACGGAACGAGTAAAGAGACTTGCTGGTAACGAGATTGAACTAGGTATTGAGATACCGACGATCGAATCTCGGGCAAGTAACATACCGATGACAAAGGAACAACGTATGTTGTTATGCTGTCTGACCGATTAAGATCTTCGTAGAATAGGTAGGAGCCAATATGGGCATCCAGGTACCGCTATTGGTTATTGACCAGAGAGGTGTCTCGGTCATGTCTACATAGTTCTCAAACCCGTAGGGTCCGCACGCTTAACATTCGTTGACGATATAATACTATATGAGTTGTGTATGTTGATGACTGGATGTTGTTCGGAGTCCGGGATGAGATCATGGACGTGACGAGGAACTCCGGAATGGTCCGGAGACAAAGTTTGATATATGGGATAGTAGTGTTTGATCTCCGGAAGGGTTTCAGAATTCACCGGAAGGGGTTCCGGATGTTTCCCGAAATGTTTGGGCACGAGAACACTTTATCTGGGCCAAAGGGGAAGCCCATGAGGCTTTTGGAAAGTGCAAAAGGAAGTTTTGCGGAGACCAGAGGCTAGACGCCAGGAACCCTGGCGCCTAGGGGGTAGACGCCGGGAACCCTGGCGTCTAGCCCTGGAGTCCGAGAAGGACTCTTGCCTTTCGGGTAAAACCGACTTTGAGGAGGCTTTTACTCCAAGTTTCGACCCCAGGGCTCAACATATAAATAGAGGGGTAGGGCTAGCACCCAAGACAGATCAAGAAACACCAAGCCGTGTGCCGGCTACCCCATCCCCTCTAGTTTATCCTCTGTCATAGTTTTCATAGTGCTTAGGTGAAGCCCTGCGGAGATTGTTCTTCACCAACACCGTCACCACGCCGTCGTGCTGCCGGAACTCATCTACTACTTCGCCCCTCTTGCTGGATCGAGAAGGCAAGGATGTCACCGAGCCGAACGTGTCCAGAACTCGGAGGTGCCGTGCTTTCGGTACTACTACATCAACCGCGTTGTTATAATGCTTCCGCGAACGGTCTACGAGGGTACGTAGACAACACTCTCCCCTCTTGTTGCTATGCATCACCATGATCTTGCGTGTGCGTAGGAATTTTTTTGAAATTACTACGTTCCCCAACACTACTTGTCTCGGACATGATGCCTATATACATGATCATACCTAGATATTCTCATAACTATGCTCAATTCTGTCAATTGCTCAACAGTAATTTGTTCACCCACCGTAAAATACTTATGCTCTCGAGAGAAGCCACTAGTGAAACCTATGGCCCCGGGGTCTATCTTTATCATATCAATCTCCTACTACTTAGTTATTTACTTTGCTATTTACTTTGCCTTTATTTTACTTTGCATCTTTATCATAAAAATACCAAAAATAGTATCTTATCATATCTATCAGATCTCACTCTCGTAAGTGGCCCTATAGGGATTGACAACCCCTATTTGCGTTGGTTGCGAGGATTTATTTGTTTTGTGCAGGTACGAGGGACTCGCGCATAGCCTCCTACTGGATTGATACCTTGGTTCTCAAAAACTGAGGGAAATACTTACGCTACTTTGCTGCATCATCCCTTCCTCTTCGGGGAAAATCAACGCAGTGCTAAAAGAGGTAGCAAGAAGTATTTCTAGCTCCGTTGCCAGGGAGGTTTACGCAAAAGTCAACATACCAAGTACCCATCACATACCCTTATCTCCCGCATTACATTATTTGCCATTTGCCTCTCGTTTTCCTCTCCCCCCAATTTACCCTTGACGTTTTATTCGCCCTCTCTCTCTATCCTCCCTCTCTTTCTCTATTTGCCCCTTTTTGTTCACTTGCTTTTCGTTTGCTTATGTGTTAGTTTGCTTGTTTGTCGCAATGGCTCTACCTAAATTTGGTGACCTTCACCTTAAAAGGTTAGAAGAAATCGAAAATAATGTTAGGAGTTTCATGGTTTTGCAATTTGAACATAATAGTTTCTTCAGAAACGAGCTTAAAGAACAGAAAAGTTTTATGAGCTTTATGAATAAAGAGCTTGATGATATGTCTAAAGAATTCGATGGTTTAAGATCCCAACTTGCTCATCTTGAGAAATTAACTGCTGAAATTTTGGATAAGCAGGCCACCCTAGTTAATAAGATGGCCGCCAAACCGAATTGCTATGAAAATAATGATGAAGATCTAAAAGTTATTGATGTGTCTCCTATTAAATCTTTGTTTTGCAATATGAATCTTGATAATTATGGGATTGAATATGATCTACCTTTACCTAGAAGGCGTTCCAAGAATTCTGAATCTTTTGATCTTGATGCTAAATTTGATAAAAGAGGGATTGAAGAAATTAAAACCCTAGATGTTGCTAAACCCACTATTATGGATTTCAAGGAATTTAACTATGAAAATTGCTCTTTGATTGATTGTATTTCCTTGTTGCAATCTGTGCTAAATTCTCCTCACGCTTATAGTCAAAATAAAGCGTTTACTAAACATATCGTTGATGCCTTGATGCAATCTTATGAAGAAAAACTTGAATTGGAAGTTTCTATCCCTAGAAAACTTTATGATGAGTGGGAACCAACTATTAAAATTAAAATTAAAGATCATGAATGCTATGCTTTATGTGATTTGGGTGCTAGTGTTTCCACGATTCCAAAGACTTTGTGTGATTTGTTAGGTTTCCATGATTTTGATGATTGCTCTCTAAACTTGCACCTTGCGGATTCCACTATTAAGAAACCTATGGGAAGAATTAATGATGTTATTATTTTTGCAAATAGGAATTATGTGCCCATAGATTTTATTGTTCTTGACATAGATTGCAATCCTTCATGTCCTATTATTCTTGGTAGACCTTTCCTTAGAACGATTGGTGCAATTATTAATATGAAGGAAAGGCATTGAACACTTTACTAGAAATAAAATTAAGTTACCCTATGAATATATTATGAGAGCCACTTATGGATTGCCTACCAAAGATGGCAATACCTAGATCTATTCTTGCTTGTTATGCCTAGCTAGGGGCGTTAAACGATAGCGCTTGTTGGGAGGCAACCCAATTTTATTTTTATTCCTTGATTTTTGCTCCTGATTAGTAATAAATAAATTATTTAGCCTCTGTTTTGGTTGTGTTTTTTGTTTTTAATTAGTGTTTGTGCCAAGTACAACCGTTGGGAAGACTTGGGGAAAGTCTTGTTGAACTTGCTGTAAAAAACAGAAACTTTAGCGCTCACGAGAACTGCTTTCATTTTTATTCGGAAAGTGATATTTAGTTAATTATTTTTGCAGATTATTAATAGATAAAGTCCTCAAGTCCAGCAATTTATTTTAGAATTTTGGGGGTTCCAGATCTTGCGCTATCTACAGATTACTACAGACTGTTCTGTTTTTGACAGATTCTGTTTTGCGTGTGTTGTTTGCTTATTTTGATGAATCTATGGCTAGTAAATTAGTTTATAAACCATAGAGAAGTTGGAATACAGTAGGTAAAACACCCATATAAATAAAGAATGAGTTCATTACAGTACCTTGAAGTGGTCTTTTGTTTCCTTTCGCTAACGGAGCTCACGAGATTTTCTACTTTAAGTTTTGTGTTGTGAAGTTTTCAAGTTTTGGGTAAATATTTGATGGATTATGCAACAAGGAGTGGCAAGAGCCTAAACTTGGGGATGCCCATGGAACCCCCAATATAATCTAAGGACACCTAAAATCCAAAGCTTGGGGATGCCCCGAAAGGCATCCCCTCTTTTGTCTACTTCTATCGGTAACTTTACTTGGAGCTATATTTTTATTTACCACATGATATGTGTTTTACTTGGAGCGTCTTGTATGATTTGAGTCTTTGCTTGTTAGTTGAACACAATCATCCTTTATGTACACATCTTTTTGAGAGAGCCATACATGATTTGGAATTTGTTAGAATACTCTATGTGCTTCGCTTATATCTTTTGAGTTATATAATTTTGCTCTAGTGCTTCACTTATATCTTTTAGAGCACGATGGTGGATTTGTTTTATAGAAACTATTGATATCTCATGCTTCACTTAGATTATTTTGAGAGTCTTAATAGCATGGTAATTTTCTTAAAATCCTAATATGCTTGGTATGCAAGATCAATAATAAAAACTTTCTTATAAGTGTGTTGAATAGTATGATAAGTTTGATACTTGATAATTGTTTTGAGATATAGAGATGGTGGTATTAAAATCATGCTAGTTGAGTAGTTGTGAATTTGAGAAATACTTGTATTGAAGCTTGTGATTCCCATAGCATGCACGTATGGTGAACCGTTATATGATGAAGTCGGAGCATGATTTATTTATTGATTGTCTTCCTTATGAGTGGCGGTCGGGGACGAGTGATGGTCTTTTCCTACCAATCTATCCCCCTAGGAGCATGCGCGTAATACTTTGCTTTGATAACTTGTAGATTTTTGCAATAAGTATATGAGTTCTTCATGACTAATGTTGAGTCCATGGATTATACGCACTCTCACCCTTCCACCTTTGCTAGCCTCTCTAATACCGCGCACCTTTCGCCGGTATCATACACCCACCATATACCTTCCTCAAAACAGCCACCATACCTACCTATTATGGCATTTCCATAGCCATTACGAGATATATTGCCATGCAACTTTCCACCGTTCTGTTCATGACACACTCCATCATTGTCATATTGCGTAGCATGATCATGTAGTTGACATAGTATTTGTGGCAAAGCCACCGTTCATAATTCTTTCATACTTGTCACTCATGAATCATTGCATATCTTGGTACACCACCGGAGGCATTCATATAGAGTCATATCTTGTTCTAAGTATTGAGTTGTAATTGTTGAGTTGTGAGAAACATAAAAGTGTGATGATCATCATTATTAGAGCATTGTCCCAAGTGAGGAAAGGATGATGGAGACTATGATACCCCCACAAGTCGGGATGAGACTCCGGACGAAAAATAAAAAATAAAGACAAAGAAAAGAGGCCATAAAAAGGTCCAAATAAAAAAATGAGAGAAAAAGAGAGAAGGGACAATGTTACTATCCTTTTACCACACTTGTGCTTCAAAGTAGCACCATGATCTTCATAGTAGAGAGTCTCTCATGTTATCACTTTCATATACTAGTGGGAATCTTTCATTATAGAACTTTGCTTGTATATTCCAATGATGGGATTCCTCAAAATTGCCCTAGGTCTTCATGAGCAAGCAAGTTGGATGCACACCCACTTAGTTTCTTTTTGAGCTTTCATATACCTATAGCTCTAGTGCATCCGTTGCATGGCAATCCCTACTCACTCACATTGATATCTATTGATGGGCATCTCCATAGCCCATTGATACGCCTAGTTGATGTGAGACTATCTTCCCCTTTTTGTCTTCTCCACAACCACCACTCTATTCCACCTATAGTGCTATATCCATGGCTCACGCTCATGTATTGCGTGAAGATTGAAAAAGTTTTGAGAATGTCAAAAGTATGAAACAATTGCTTGGCTTGTCATCGGGGTTGTGCATGATTTAAATATTTTGTGTGGTGAAGATAGAGCATAGCAAGACTATATGATTTTGTAGGGATAACTTTCTTTAGCCATGTTATTTTGAGAAGACATAATTGCTTTGTTAGTATGCTTGAAGTATTATTATTTTCTATGTCAAATTGAACTTTTGTCTTGAATCTTTCAGATCTGAATATTCATACCACAATTAAGAAGGATTACATTAAAATTATGCCAAGTAGCACTCCGCATCAAAAATTCTGTTTTTATCATTTACCTACTCGAGGACGAGCAGGAATTAAGCTTGGGGATGCTTGATACGTCTCCAGCGTATCTATATTTTTTGATTGCTCCATGCTATATTATCTACTGTTTTGGACATTATTGGGCTTTATTATCCACTTTTATATTATTTTGGGACTAACCTATTAACCGGAGGCCCAACCCAGAATTGCTGTTTTTTGCCTTTTTTAGGGTTTCGAAGAAAGGGAATATCAAACGGAGTCCAAGCGAAATGAAACCTTCGGGAACGTGATTTTCTCACCGAATACAACTCAGGAGACTTGGACCCTACGTCAAGCCAACTAACAGGAGGCCACGAGGTAGGGGGGCGCCCCCCCAGGCGCGCCCTCCACCCTTGTGGGCCCCCTGTTGCTCCACCGACGTACTTCTTCCTCCTATATATACCCACATACCCCCAAACGATCAGATACGGAGCCAAAACCCTAATTCCACCGCCGTAACTTTCTGTATCCATGAGATCCCATCTTGGGGCCTGTTCCGGAGCTCCGCCGGAGGGGGCATCGATCACGGAGGGCTTCTACATCAACACCATAGCCTCTCCGATGAAGTGTGAGTAGTTTACTTCAGTCCTACGGGTCCATAGTTAGTAGCTGGATGGCTTCTTCTCTCTTTTTGGATCCCAATACAATGTTCTCCCCCTCTCTTGTGGAGATCTATTCGATGTAATCTTCTTTTTGCGGTGTGTTTGTTGAGACCGATGAATTGTTGGTTTATGATCAAGTCTATCTATGAATAATATTTGAATCTTCTCTGAATTCTTTTATGTACGATTGGTTATCTTTGCAAGTCTCTTCGAATTATCAGTTTTGTTTGGCCTACTAGATTGATCTTTCTTGCAATGGGAGAAGTGCTTAGCTTTGTGTTCAATCTTGCGGTGTCCTTTCCCGGTGACAGTAAGGGCAGCAAGGCACGTAGTGTATTGTTGCCATCGAGGATAACAAGATGGGGTTTTCTTCATATTGCATGAGTCTATCCCTCTACATCATGTCATCTTTCTTAAGGCGTTACTCTGTTTTTAACTTAATACTCTAGATGCATGCTGGATAGCGGTCGATGAGTGGAGTAATAGTAGTAGATGCAGGCAGGAGTCGGTCTACTTGTCTCGGACGTGATGCCTATATACATGATTATACCTAGATATTCTCATAACTATGCTCAATGCTGTCAATTGCTCAACAGTAATTTTTTCACCCACCATAGAATACTTATGCTCTCGAGAGAAGCCACTAGTGAAACCTATGGCCCCCGGGTCTATCTTTATCATATCAATCTCCTACTACTTAGTTATTTACTTTGTTATTTACTTTGCCTCTATTTTACTTTGCATCTTTATCATAAAAATACCAAAAATATTATCTTATCATATCTATCAGATCTCACTCTGGTAAGTGGCCCTATAGGGATTGACAACCCCTATTTGCGTTGGTTGCGAGGATTTATTTGTTTTTTGCAGGTACAAGGGACTCGCGCGTAGCCTCCTACTGGATTGATACCTTGGTTCTCAAAAACTGAGGGAAATACTTACGCTACTTTGCTGCATCATCCCTTCCTCTTTGGGGAAAACCAACGCAGTGCTAAAAGAGATAGCAATTGACATGGTATAGGCTATGTGATGATATGAGGTCTTGGAATTACAAACGATTGAAATTGGAATTTCATCAGAAGTTTTATCCTATGCATCTTGTTCATCGTGATCGCAATTATATATATAATTTTTGGCCACGCGAAGGAGAAAGCATCGCTCAAGCTTGGGGGAGGCTTCAATCAATGTTATATTCATGCCCCAATCATGAGCTCTCAAGAGAAATGATTATTCAAAAAATTTATGCTCGGCTTTCTGGTAACAATCGCACCATGCTTGATACTTCTTGTGCTGGCTCTTTTATGATGAAGACTATTGAATTCAAATGGGATTTATTGGAAAGAATTAAACGCAACTCTGAAGATTGGGACCTCGGCAATGGTAAGGAGTCAGGTGTGACACCTAGTTTTGATTGTGTTAAATCTTTTATGGATACCGATATTTTTTGTAAATTTAGCACTAAATATGGACTTGACTCTGAGATAGTAGCTTCTTTCTGTGAATCTTTTGCTGCTTATGTTGATCTCCCCAAGGAGAAGTGGTTTAAATATCATCCTCCCATAGAAGTAAAAGTAGCTGCACCTATTAAAGTTGAAGAAAAGACTATCGCTTATAATGATCCTATTGTTCCTACTTCCTATGTTGAGAAACCACCTTTCCCTGTTAAGATAAAGGATCATGCTAAAGCTTCAACTGTGGTTCGTAAAAGCAATATTAAAACTTATACACCTCCTGAGCAAGTTAAAGTTGAACCTAATATTGCTATTGTTAAAGATCTCTTGTCTGATAATATTGATGGGCATGTTATTTATTTCTGTAATGAAACTGCTAGAATTGCTAAACCCCGTGATAAAGATAAACCTAGACCTGTAGTAGGCATGCATGTTATTTCTGTTAAAATAGGAGATCATTGTTATCATGGCTTATGTGATATGGGTGCTAGTGCTAGTGCAATACCTTATTCCTTATACAAAGAAGTTATGCATGATATTGCACCTGCTGAGATGGAAGATATTGATGTCACAATTAAACTTGCCAATAGAGATACTATTTCACCAATGGGCATTGTTATAGATGTTGAAGTTTTGTGTGGGAAAACTAAATATCTTGCTGATTTTCTTGTTCTTGGTTCCCCACAAGATAGCTTTTGTCCCATTATATTTGGTAGACCCTTCTTAAATACTGTTAATGCTACCATAGATTGCAAAAGAGATGTTGTTACTATCGGTTTAGATGATATGACTCATGAATTTAATTTTTCTAAATTTAGTAGACAACACCGTAAAGAAGAATTACCTAGTAAGGATGAAATTTTTGGTCTTGCTTCTATTGTCGTACCTCCTAGTGATCCTTTAGAACAATATTTGCTAGACCATGAAAATGACATGTTTATGAATGAAAGAAGGGAATTAGATGAAGTATTCTTTAAACAGGAACCTATTCTTAAAAACAATTTACCTGTTGAAATCCTAGGGGATCCTCCTCCACCCAAGGGTGATCCCGTGTTTGAGCTTAAACCATTACCTGATACTCTTAAATATGCTTATCTTGATGAGAAAAAGATATATCTTGTTATTATTAGTGCTAACCTTTCAGAGCATGAGGAAGAGAGATTATTGAAAATTCTGAAGAAGCACCGTGCTGCTATTGGGTATACTCTTGATGATCTTAAGGGCATTAGTACCACTCTATGTCAACATAAAATTAATTTGGAAGAAGATGCTAAACCAGTTTGTGATCATCAACGCCGGCTGAATCCTAAAATGAAAGAAGTGGTAAGAAAGGAGATACTAAAGCTCCTTGAGGCAGGTATAATTTATCCCGTTGCTGATAGTCAATGGTAAGCCATGTCCATTGTGTCCCTAAGAAGGGAGGTATTACTATTGTTCCTAATGATAAAGATGAATTGATTCCTCAAAGAATTATTACAGGTTATAGGATGGTAATTGATTTCCGCAAATTAAATAAGGCTACTAAAAAGATCATTACCCCTTACCTTTTATCGATCGAATGCTAGAAAGATTATCTAAACATACACATTTATTATTTCTAGATGGTTATTCTGGTTTCTCTCAAATACCTGTGTCAGCCAAAGATCAATCAAATACTACTTTTACATGCCCTTTTGGTACTTTTGCTTATAGACGTATGCCTTTTGGTTTATGTAATGCACCTGCTACCTTTCAAAGATGCGTGATGGCTATATTCTTTGACTTTTGTGAAAAGATTTGTGAGGTTTTCATGGACGACTTTTCCGTCTATGGATCTTCATTTGATGATTGCTTGAGCAACCTTGATCGAGTTTTGCAGAGATGTGAAGAAACTAATCTTGTCTTGAATTGGGAAAAGTGTCACTTTATGGTTAATGAAGGTATTGTCTTGGGGCATAAAGTTTCTGAAAAAGGTATTGAAGTTGATAAAGCCAAGGTTGATGCTATTGAAAAGATGCCATGTCCCAAGGACATCAAAGGTATAAGAAGTTTCCTTGGTCATGCCGGTTTTTATAGGAGGTTCATTAAGGACTTCTCAAAAATTTCTCGGCCTCTGACTAATTTATTACAAAAAGTTATACCATTTGTCTTTGATGATGATTGTGTAGAAGCATTTGAAATACTTAAAAAAGCATTGATTTCTGCACCTATTGTTCAGCCACCTGATTGTAATTTACCCTTTGAAATTATGTGTGATGCTAGTGATTATGCTGTAGGTGCTGTTCTAGGACAAAGAGTTGATAAGAAACTAAATGTTATTCAATATGCTAGTAAAACTCTAGACAATGCTCAAAGAAATTATGCTACTACTGAAAAAGAATTCTTAGCAGTTGTATTTGCTTGTGATAAGTTTAGACCTTATATTGTTGATTCTAAAGTAACTATTCACACTGATTATGCTGCTATTAAATATCTTATGGAAAATAAAGATGCTAAACCTAGACTTATTAGATGGGTTCTCTTGCTACAAGAATTTGATTTGCATATTGTTGATAGAAAAGGAGCTGAGAACCCTGTTGCAGACAACTTGTCTAGGTTAGAAAATGTGCTTGATGACCCTCTACCTATTGATTATAGCTTTCCTGATGAGCAATTAAATGTCATAAATGCTTCTCATACTGCTCCATGGTATGCTGATTATGCTAATTACATTGTTGCTAAGTTTATACCACCTAGTTTCACATACTAGCAAAAGAAAAAGTTCTTCTATGATTTGAGGTATTACTTTTGGGATGACCCACATCTTTATAAAGAAGGAGTAGATGGTGTTATTAGACATTGTGTACCTGAGCATGAACAGGAACAGATCCTACGCAAGTGTCACTTCAAAGCTTATGGAGGACACCATGCTGGAGATAGAACTGCACATAAGGTACTGCAATCTGGTTTTTATTGGCCTACTCTCTTCAAGGATGCCCGTAAGTTTGTCTTATCTTGTGATGAATGTCAAAGAATTGGTAATATTAGTAGACGTCAAGAAATGCCTATGAATTATTCACTTGTTATTGAACCATTTGTTGTTTGGGGCTTTGACTATATGGGACCTTTTCCTTCCTCTAATGGTTATACACATATTTTAGTTGCTGTTGATTACGTTACTAAGTGGGTAGAAGCTATTCCAACTAGTAGTGCCTATCATAACACTTCTATTAAAATGCTTAAAGAAGTTATTTTCCAAGATTTGGAGTCCCTAGATATTTAATGACTGATGGTGGTTCACATTTTATTCATGGTGCTTTCCGTAAAATGCTTGCTAAATATGATGTTAATCATAGAATTGCATCCCCTTATCACCCTCAGTCTAGTGGTCAAGTAGAATTGAGTAATAGAGAACTCAAATTAATTTTGCAAAAGACTGTTAATAGGTCTAGAAAGAATTGGTCCAAGAAACTTGATGATGCATTATGGGCCTATAGAACTGCATATAAAAATCCTACGGGTATGTCTCCGTATAAAATGGTTTATGGAAAAGCATGTCATTTACCTCTCAAACTAGAACACAAGGCTTATTGGGCTATTAAAGAACTTAATTGTGAATTTAAACTTGCCGGTGAGAAGAGGTTATTTGATATTAGCTCACTTGATTAATGGAGAACCCAAGCCTACGAAAATGCGAAGTTGTTTAAAGAAAAAGTTAAAAGATGGCATGACAAAAGGATACAAAAGCGTGAGTTTAATGTAGGTGATTATGTATTGCTATACAACTCTCGTTTAAGATTTTTTGCAGGAAAACTTCTCTCCAAATGGGAAGGTCCTTACGTTATCAAGGAAGTCTACCGTTCCAGTGCCATAAAAATCAATAACTTCAAAGGCACAATCCAAAGGTGGTGAACGGTCAAAGAATCAAACACTATATCTTAGGTAATCCCATAAATGTTGAAACCAATTTTATCGAAACCGTAACCCCGGAGGAATACATAAGGGACACTTTCCGAAACGTTTCAGACTCTGAAAAGGAATAGGTATGTGGTACGGTAAGTAAACCAACTCCAAAACAGTTTTAAGGCAATATTTCTCCGTTATGGAATACTTAGAAAATAGAAAAATAAGCAGCAGTCCGGGAAGGACACGAGGGCTCCACGAGGGTGGAGGGCACGCCCTACCCTACTGGGCGCGCCCCTTACCTCGTGGGCACCTCGTGTGCTCTCCGGACTCCATTTTCGTACACGACACATATTTTGGTCGGTAAAAATTCATTATATAATCTCCCAGGGGTTTTGACTCCTGTATCACGCAAATATCTCTTGTTTGTGTTTCGAGCTGTTGGTGCTGCAGATTAGAGCAGGATGTCTTTGCAAGAGTTAGTCGGGGAGAGCCGGGTGTCCCATCCGGCACCGAGATCAACGACAAACAATCATGTTGACCCCTTTGGTCCAGCAACGGAGGAAGAGATGGAGGCTGATTTGAAGAGGATAGATGCCATGGAAGAGGATCAAGAAGTCACTTCCCGCCTCCAAGCTGGATTCACAATGGGAGAACTGCAGAGCTCGGCTATTCTAAACTCGGTTATCCCTTCCAATGTTAGATTTCTTTCTTCCGAGAATATGAAAAAGAGTGTCACTTGTTCTCCCGCAGCTATGCAGCACCCTTGGGTGCAGGGAGCTTTGGCTGTTACAGGAAAACTCCAAAAGGAAATAATGGACCTCAAGCAGCAAGTCAACAAGCTTGAGGAGGAGAATCGTATCTTGAGGGGCATCATCGCCAAGACCATTACATCACCACCCCCGAAAAGAGAGACATAATCACATGGGTATGGGCACTCCACTTGGCAACTGCCAAGCTTGGGGGAGTGCCCCGGTATCGTATCACCATCACTTTTATCTTTGCCGTTTTTCTTAGTTCGATCCTTTTGGTAATATCTTGATCTAGTAGAATAGAAGTTCTTAGTATGATCTAGTTGTGAGTTTTGCTTTATTATCCTTCTATGTAATCAAGTCCGTGAGCTATATAATAAAGATTAGTGTTGAGTCAAGGGCTTGATTATTTTGCCATGATCCTAAGTGAATAAAAGAAAAGAGAAAGAAATAAAAAGAAACAAAAAGATCATATGAGTCTTATGGAGAGTAATAAGCTCACATAGAAAGAGTATGATGAATAAAAGTTGTTGAGAGTTGACAAACACAGTTTTGGTCATCGTTGCAATTAATAGGAAGTAATAAAGAAAGAGAGGTCTTCACATATAAATATACTATCTTGGACATCTTTTATGATTGTGAGCACTCATTAAAATATGACATGCTAAAGAGTTGACATTGGACAAGGAAGACAACGTAATGGGTTATGTTTTCTTACATCTGAGATAAATTATATTGTCTTGGATTTCCAACATGATGAGCTTGCCTTTCCCCCTCATGCTAGCCAAATTCATTGCACCAAGTAGAGATACTACTTGTGCTTCCAAATACCCTTAAACTAGTCTTGCCATAAGAGTCCATCATATCTACCTATGGATTGAGTAAGATCCATCAAGTAAGTTGTCATCGGTGCAAGCAATAAAAACTTGCTCTCTAAATATGTATGATTTATTGGTGTGGAGGAAATAAGCTTTATACGAGCGTGTGATATGGAAGTAATAAAAGCGACAAACTGCATAATAAAGGTCCATATCACAAGTGGCAATATAAAGTGACATTCTTTCGCATTAAGATTTTGTGCATCGAACCATAAAAGCGCATGACAACCTCTGCTTCCCTCTGCGAAGGGCCTATCTTTTACTTTTATCTCCTACATTGCATAAGAGTCATGGTGATCTTCACCCTTCCTTTTTACATTTTATCCTTTGGCAAGAACAATATGTTGGAAAGATCCTGGTATATATGGCTAATTGGATGTGAGTTTTCATGAACTATTACTGTTGACATTACCCTTGAGGTAAAACGTTGGGAGGCAAAACTATAAGCCCCTATCTTTCTCTGTGTCCGATTAAAACTCCATACCCATAAGTATTGCGTGAGTGTCAGCAATTGTGAAAAATTATATGATAGTTGAGTATGTGGACTTGCTTAAAATCTCTTATACATTGAATCTTTCCTATGTTATGATAAATTGCAGTTGCTTCAGTGACTGAGATTGTAGTTTGTTAGTTTTCAATGAAGTTTACGATTCATACTTGATATTGTGATTGAATTATTACTCTAGCATTAGATATTATATGACAAAGAATTATATAAGTTGTTGTTCTAAGAATGATCATGATGCCCTCATGTCCGTATTTTATTTTTATCGACACCTCTATCTCTAAACATGTGGACATATTTTTCGATTTCGGCTTTTCGCTTGAGGACAAGCGAGGTCTAAGCTTGGGGGAGTTGATACGTCCATTTTGCATCATGCTTTTATATCAATATTTATTGCATTATGGGCTGTTATTACACATTATATCACAATACTTATGCCTATTCTCTCTTATTTTACAAGGTTTACATAAAGAGGGAGAATGCCGGCAGCTGGGATTCTGGGCTGGAAAAGGAGAAAATATTAGAGACCTATTCTGCACAGCTCCAAAAGTCCTGAAACTTCACAGAAGATGTTTTCAAAATATATAAAAAATATTGAGAGCAACAACTTCACCAGGGGAGCCATACCCTGCCCACGAGGGTGGGGGCGCGCCCTACCCCCCTGGGCGCGCTCCCCTACCTCGTGGGCCCCCTGGTGGCCCTCCGGTGGCCATCTTCTGCTATATGGAGTCTTTCGATGGGAAAAAAAGCATAAGCCATCTTCTCGGACGAAACTCCACCGCCACGAGGCGGAACCTTGGCGGAACCAATATAGGGGTCTGGCGGAGCTGTTCTACCGGGGAAACTTCCCTCCCGGAGGGGGAAATCATCGCCATCGTCATCATCAACGCTCCTCTCATCGGGAGAGGGCAATCTCCATCAACATCTTCATCAGCACCATCTCATCTCAAAACCCTATTTCATCTCTTGTATCCAATTCTTGTCTCCAAGTCCGGGATTGGTGCTAGTAGGTTGCTAGTAGTGTTAATTACTCCTTGTAGTTGATGCTAGTTGGTGTAATTGGTGGAAGATCATATGTTCAGATCCTATATGCATATTAATACCCCTCTGATTATGAACATGTTTATGCTTTGTGAGTAGTTACTTTTGTTCCTGAGGACATGGGAGAAGTCTTGCTATTAGTAGTCATGTGAATTTGGTATTCGTTCGATATTTTGATGAGATGTATGGTGTCTCTCCTCTAGTGGTGTTATGTGAATGTCAACTACATGACACTTCACCATTATTTGGGCCTGAGGAAGGCATTGGGAAGTAATAAGTAGATGATGGGTTGCTAGAGTGACAGAAGCTTAAACTGTAGTTTATGCGTTGCTTTGTAAGGGGCTGATTTGGATCCATATGTTTCATGCTATGGTTAGGTTTACCTTAATACTTTTGTTGTATTTGCGGATGCTTGCAATAGAGGTTAATCATAAGTGGGATGCTTATCCAAGTAAGGGCAGCACCCAAGCACCAGTCCACCCACATACCAAATTATCAAAGTACCGAACGTGAATCATATGAACGTGATGAAAACTAGCTTGACGATATTCCCATGTGTCCTCGGGAGCGCTTTACATCATATAAGAGTTTGTCCAGGCTTGTCCTTTGCTACAAAAAGGATTGGGACACCTTGATGTACCTTATTTACTTTTGTTACTTGTTACTCGTTACAAATTATCTTATCACAAAACTATCTGTTACCACTTATTTCAGTACTTGCAGAGAATACCCTGCTGGAAACCGCTTATCATTTCCTTCTGCTCCTCGTTGGGTTCAACACTCTTACTTACCGAAAGGACTATGATAGATCCCCTATACTTGTGGGTCATCATAGCTTCACCGAGGTCTTTATTTGAAAAACTCCTTTCAAATACTCCTTTATGCTTTCCAGAAAATTCTACATTATTTCCGATCAACAATATGTCATTCACATATATTTATCAGAAATGTCATAGTGCTCCCATAGACTTTCTTGTAAATATAGGCTTCACCACAAGTCTGTTTAAAATCATATGCTTTGATCAACTCATCAAAGCGTATATTCCAACTCTGAGATGCTTGCACCAGTCCATAGATGGATCGCTGGAGCTTGCACATTTTGTTAGCACCTTTAGGATCGACAAAACCTTCTGGTTGCATCATATACAACTCTTCTTTAAGAAATCCATTAAGGAATGTAGTTTTGACATCCATTTGCCAGATTTCATAAAATGTGGCAATTTGCTAACATGATTCGGATAGACTTAAAGCATCGCTACGTGTCAGAAAATCTCATCATAGTCAACACCTTGAACATTGTCAAAACCTTTTTTGACAAGTCTAGCTTTGTAGATAGTAACACTACAATCAGCATTCGTCTTCCTCTTGAAGATCCATTTATTTTCTATGGCTTGCCGATCATCGGGCAAGTCAACCAAAGTCCATACTTTGTTCTCATACATGGATCCTATCTCAGATTTCATGGCCTCAAGCCATTTCACGGAATCTGGGCTCATCATCGCTTCCTCATAGTTCGTAGGTTTGTCATGGTCAATTAACATGACCTCCAGAATAGGATTGCCGTATCACTCTGGTGCGGATGTCACTCTGGTTGACCTACGAGGTTCGGTAGTAACTTGATATGAAGTTACATGATCATCATCATTAGCTTCCTCACTAATTGGTGTAGGAGTCACAGAAACAGATTTCTGTGATGAACTACTTTCCAATAAGGGAGCAGGTACAAATACCTCATCAAGTTCTACTTTCCTCCCACTCACTTCTTTCGAGAGAAACTCCTTCTCTAGAAAGGATCTATTCTCAGCAACAAATATCTTGCCTTCGGATCTGTGATAGAAGGTGCACCCAACAGTTACTTTTGGGTATCCTATGGAGACGCACTTCTCCGACTTGGGTTTGAGCTTATCAAGATGAAACTTTTTCACATAAGCATCGCAACCCCAAACTTTATGAAACGACAGCTTAGGTTTCTTGCTAAACCACAGTTCATACGGTGTCGTCTCAAGGGATTTAGATGGTGCCCTATTTAACGTGAATGCAACTGTCTTCTAATGCATAACCCCAAACGATAGTGGTAAATCGGTAAGAGACATCATAGATTGTACTATATCTAATAAAGTACGATTATGATGTTCGGACACCCATTACACTATGGTGTTCCAGGTGGCGTGAGTTGAGAAACTATTTCGCATTGTTTCAAATGAAGACCAAACTCGTAACTCAAATATTCTCCTCCATGATCAGATTGTAGAAACTTTATTTTCTTGTTACGATGGTTTTCTACTTCACTCTGTAATTATATGAACTTTTCTAATGTTTCAGATTTATGTTTCATCAAGTAGATATAGACATATCTGCTCAAATCATCTGTGAAGGTCAGAAAACAATGATACCCGCTGTGAGTCTCAACACTCATTGGACCACATACATTGGTATGTATTATTTCCAATAAGTCAGTGGCTCGCTCCATTGTTCCGGAGAACGGAGTCTTAGTCATCTTGCCCATGAGGCATGGTTCGCAAGCATCAAAATGATTCATAATCAAGTGATTCCAAAAGCCCATCAGCATGGAGTTTCTTCATGCGCTTTACTCCAATATGACCTAAATGGTAGTGCCACAAATAAGTTGCACTATCATTATTAACTTTGCATCTTTTGACTTCAATATTATGAATATGTGTATCACTACGATCGAGATCCAACGAACCATTTTCATTGGGTGTATGACCATAGAAGGTTTTATTCATGTAAACAGAACAACAATTATTCTCTAACTTAAATGAATAACTGTATTGCAATAAACATGATCAAATCATATTCATGCTCAACGCAAACACCAAATAACATTTATTTAGGTTTAACACTAACCCCAAAAGTATAGGGAGTGTGCGATGATGATCATATCAATCTTGGAACCACTTCCAACACACATCGTCACTTCACCCTTAACTAGTCTTTGTTCATTCTGCAACTCCCGTTTTGAGTTACTACTCATAGCAACTGAACCAATATCAAATACCGAGGGGTTGCTATAAACACTAGTAAAGTACACATCAATAACATGTATATCAAATA
This sequence comes from Triticum dicoccoides, assembly GCF_002162155.2. Taxonomy (NCBI): domain Eukaryota; kingdom Viridiplantae; phylum Streptophyta; class Magnoliopsida; order Poales; family Poaceae; genus Triticum; species Triticum dicoccoides. The sequence continues at coordinate 528,607,283 of NC_041392.1, forward strand.
TAGCATTGTTCACTTTGCCATCCTTCTTATCCGCCAAATACTTGGGGTAGTTCCGCTTCCAGTGACCAGTCCCTTTGCAGTAGAAGCACTTAGTCTCATGCTTAGGTCCAGACTTGGGCTTCTTCACTTGAGCAGCAACTTGCTTACCGTTCTTCTTGAAGTTCCCCTTCTTCAATTTTCCCTTTTCTTGAAACTAGTGGTGTCGGTGAGGAACGACACCTATGGGATCACAAGAATCCGTACTACGGTTGGCGGGGCGCGGGGCCGTGAGAAGAGCGGATCTAACAGGTAGCACATGGTTCATTTATCCAGGTTCGGGCCGCAAGGATGCGTAAAACCCTACTCCTGCTTTGGTGGATTGGATATCTGTGTTCTTGAGCTAGCTATGTGGCGTGAGGAGCTCCTAAAAGCTGAATCCCTCTCCTGGTCGCCTCGGGCCTCCTTTTATAGGAAAAAGGGGTGGCCACAATGGCACACAAGAGGTGGAAAGGGAACAGTGATGCGAAGTTATCCCTCGCATTACATGACAAGGCACATTTAATGCGTCTTGCTTAGGTGTCCTTGCTTTATCGGGGACGGGGGAGAGATCTGCCTCGTCCGTTGCCGCTCCTTCTTGTGTTGACACACGCCCTAGCCAGCTACGCCTGAGATGCCACGTAGGCAGGCAGGCAGCTGAGGTGGCACAATGGTGGGTCTTCACGAGGATCTGCATGCCGCCACGTAGGTGCCTGCCAAGCTGGTTGGGTCGGCAGCTACATGCATGCGGTGGTGGAGGCTCAGTCGGCGTGGGCCTGATGGTGGCCTTGCAGGTGTCCTCGGCAAGGGCCTTGCCGGGGCCCCGGCAAGGGTCTTGCCGAGGCGCCTGCTGTCATCCCCGGCAAGGCGCTTGCCGGGGGCCTTATGGTCTTCCTCGGCTGGGATCCCGCCAAGGGTTGTCGTCTCCTTAGCGTGTATCCGGTCTTGAATGTCTTCACAAAGATCTGCATGTCGCCACGGGGATGTCTCTCGAATCCTTGCCCTTTGGGGGCAGTGGACTCAAGGGTGATTCGCTCCATAGGCGCGAGACGAGTCGCCACGGCAAGGGTCTTGCCGGGGCTGCTAGAACTGTCTCCCGGCAAGGATCTTGCCGGGGGAGTCCGCTTCGTCCCCTTTGTTCTTTGTGGTCTTGGTCTTGGCGTCGCAGTTCTCTCGAGCTTCGATCTTACCCTCGCTCACATCCCTTGCCTTGCTTGGTGTGGTGGTGCCCGTGGCTCAGACTGCCCGTGCACAGTTATAGGGGTACAAAAAGTGTACCCCTCTTTTTGTACACCGACAGGAGCCCCCGGGCCTGGGCCACACATAAGCGCAACGCATTGTTTGGGCTAGGCTCAAAAACGGTGCACGGGCAGGCGGGGCGGTTTTTACCGCGGTAAGATTCTTCGCGCGCTGCGCTTCCCACGACTCCCGCACGTGGCGCGGCGTGGGGAGGTGCGTGTGACGTGGGCAGCATGTGTGGGGTTGGGCTCTGCACGCATGCGTCAGGTCATAGTTAATATGAAAGGAGGTGGCCCGTGTTTTCCTCCATAAGAAAGGAATAACCGCGGGCGCGCTGCTCACTTTCTCCTCTTTCCTCGTGCCTTTTCCAATCTCAGAGCCGCCGTTTCCTCTCTTCCTTCCTTCCTAAGCTTCCGCCGTTGCCCGCCGTCGTTGCTTTGCCATCCCCCTTCCTCAGCCCTCTGAACTTCTTGGTCGCCATGGCGCCCAAATTCGCCAAGGGCAAAGGGGTGGCTAAGGGCACCGAGACTGTGGAGCCGCCGGAGAGCGCGCTGTCGGGGGACCGGACGAAGTCCGCCTTTTTCTTCCCCTCGAAGGTTGATGTTCAAGAGCTCCGGGCCTCCTTCAGGCCCCTATGGGGAGCGAAGACGGGGGAGAGAATTGGGACACCCAGCGACGCGCATCATTCCTGCTGCTTGCGCCGATCCTGCTCCAAATAGGTATCCCTTTTTCGTCGATTATCTTTCTTGCAGGTTATGCCCCCCTTCTCCGATTTCTTCTGCGATGTTATGCGCACCTTCGGCTTTCACATCTTGGATTTTACTCCGAATGCGGTGGCGTGCATGGCTTTCTTCGCGCATCTTTGCGAAGGCTTTGCCGGGGTGCAGCCCAACACGTCGCTCTTCCGCCATTACTTCTTCCCTCGGATCCAGCCGGGAGGAGCTGTCTCCGGTTGTGTCACCTGGATCCCAAGATCCAAGGGGGCGTACCCGGACGGTGCTGTGAAGGAGAGGTGGGAGGAATGGCGTGGCCGCTGGTGCTGGATTGAAGATGAAAACCCACCGGAATTCTGCAAGGTCCGCCGAGTGCCGCCGGTTCACGGCAGCGATTGGAGTGATGTCGACGTCGCCGACGGGAGGCTTACCGTCGCCACCACCAGGATTCTCCGGCTCACCCGGGCTGGACTCACCCTTGAGATGATCGGGGCGGACTTCATTCGTCGCCGGATCGCCCCGTTGCACAACAAGGGGAGGCCAGCCTGGCTTTTTACGAATCTGGCCGACATTATGCGACTCCGCCCCGGCCTTGATCACAACTTCATAGTGCTGGCGCATGCCCACTTCTGCCAACGGCTTTTCCAGCTTGATGTGGGTCGCGATGGCGAGGTCGAGCGGACCGACAAGGCCGCGAGGGATGCCGCAAAGGTTGGCAAGGCCCTCAAGGGGCCGTTTTTCAAGATGCCAGCGGGGGTGGTCCCGTTGTGCAACAATTCGCGTCGGTCCGAGATCATCGCCATGATGCCGGACTGTAATGCGCATGGCCCTGTCCCGAGCTGGGAGGAGCCGAAGGACACGGATGTGCAGCAATTCTTTGACACCCTAATCAAGGTGTACGTCAATTCTGACGCCGAGCGGTGGCTTATCATGGACACCACCCAGGCAGAGCTGGACTACATCGCCACTAGGGCAAGGGAGGCACAGCTTGCCATGGAGGCCAGCAGCACCGGGGGAGTGGAGGACAAGGCCACAACGGCTGCGGAGGAAGAGGAGCTCACCCGGTGGGCGGCGGCCTCCGGGGAGGTCAGCAGCGCCGACACTGGATCTCTGCTCGTCGAAGACGCGGCCGACGAGCCGTCGGAGGAGGAGGACATGGTGGCAGGCTCGACTTCAACCAGGGGAAGAGGGCGAGTCCCGCGGCGGGCTGGCTCCGGCGAGACGGTCCGGCCCGGCAAGGCTGCGCGGCCTCAATTGACCCTGGAGGGGTCTGGGCGTCACATGAGGGCCACGGCAGCCAAGAGGCTGTCGAAGGCCGCTGAGAAGAAGAAGACAACAGCCCCTTCTTCATCTGGGCGCGCACAAACCCCGCCGTCTTTGCCTCCTCCGGCAGATGTCGACTCGGATGTTGACACGGAGGTCACTTTTGATCTTGGGCCTCTCAGCCCGAAGAGGAAAAGGAAAGTGGCGGAGGAAGAGGAGATAGATGACGAGTAAGTACTCCGTGCCTTACTGCCATTTCCATTCCCCTGAATCAAGCCACTTATCTTGATCCGTTTTTGCTTTTGCAGGGATGAAGAGACGTTGGCCCAGAGGGTGAAGAGGGCGAAGGCCTCAGCGAGCAGTCAGCCCCTAGCTAGGGCTTCAAAGACGCCACTGGTGGTGTTGAGCAGCCCGGACAGCAGCCCCCGGCATAGCCCCCAGCGTAAGTTCGTCACCCTCCTCTTACTCGACATGTGGTAGGCATTCGATGCTATGGTGTTGACCTTGCCGGGTTTGCAGGAGGGGAGCGGCAGCAGGAGGAGCCGCAGAGGGCTACCCCCAACACACCACCCCCATCGACTACGCCGCCGCGAGGGGCGTCCCCGGCAAGGGCATCAAGCACGGAGCCCACACCCATGGAGGAAGAAGGGAACTTGGGCACTGGTGACCCTGCCACGGCGTCGGATGCTGGCGGGGAGGGGACTTCTGCTTCACAGCCTGGCACTGGTGAGTCGCCTGTCCTCCGTCTCTGTTTTTCCCTTATCCTTTTTCTTGGCTTCCATGCTCCCATTACTACCCAGGCCCTCCTTCAACAGGTATGGAGGACGTGGATACCGTTGTTGGGAACGTTGCTAAGGAGGCCGCCAGGGATGCTGAGGAGGTCGCCGCTGATGAGGCCGCCAAGGGTGCTGTCGAGGACACCGCTGCGGGGGCTGCCAAGGCGACCTGCGAGGCTTCTACCGAGGGTGCCAATGGTGGGCCTGCCGGGGAAGCCGGCAAGGCCACTGCTGAGGAAGAGGTGGCTGATGATCAGCCTCCCTCCTCCACAACCTCGGGCCCCGGCAGGTATCTGAAGGTGGGCGATGATCTTTTCGTCCACCTCCTAGGGGCGTTAAGTTCTCGGGCGCCCGCCGAAGGGGAAGTTTTTGACGGCGAGGTGCTTGCCGCCACCGGGCTCGAGGTTGTTGGTGAGCCGGGCATCGGCGGTGATGGTTCTCCAGAAGAGCAGCTTTTCCGCGCTATGGGGGCCAACTTCCGAAAACTCCAGGCGCTCTATCGTGTCCGTCTGGACAAGGTTAAGTCCAGGATGGCAACGGTGGACCAGGCGGAGGTGGATTTCGAGGCGCGCGTTGCTGAGACGCAGACCTGGTTCCACCAGACTCGTGAGGAGCAGAGGGACCTTCAGGAGGAATTGGCCAAGCGCAATGTCGAGCTCACCATGAAGATGGCTGACATTGAGAAGGCCCAGGAACAGGCGGCGAACTTGGCTACCGCGGCCGAGGCCGTCCGGAACCAGCATCAAGCCACCCTGGATTCCCAGGAAGAGGACCTCACCGCGCGTGAGGCGAAGCTTGCCGCAGCGCTCCGTGGCAAGGATGAGGAGCTCGAGGCCCTTGTCGCGCGGCGGACTCACGAGCTGGAGCAGAGGGACAAGGAGGCACTCGATGCCCAGGCTCTGGCCCATGTCGGCAAAGTAAGGGAGTTGGAGGCGGCGCAGGACGAGCTGAAGGAGCAGGCCCTCAAGTTGTCTAACGAGAAGAGCACGCTCAATAGCGCCTTGGTGGAGGCGCAAGGAGTGGTCATCAGCAGGGCTGGGGAGCTCTCGGAAGCGCAAAACTCCGTCAGAGATCTCAAGTTGAAGCTGGAGGATCTCGAGAAGATGTTGTCGGAGAGCAGGGCTCGGGAGGAGACCTTGACCAGGAGTCTGGAGGAGGAGAAGCAGCTGCGGGCGAACGAGGCCGCCTCCCACCAGGATTATATGGCGGGCGAGAACAGATGGATCAGCCGTCTGGAGGAGGTCGCCGGCAAGGTCACCTCGCAGTTGGCCACCATGGGGATGCCAAACGTGAGGTATGCCCCTGAGCGCAGCTGGACCATCAACACCAAGCTGACCCTGTTCTTCGAGGGCGTCCTTGCAGCCTTGGCTTATCTTCACTCCAACCGAGCGGCCACGTTGGCCGGGGAAGCCCGGCGACTTTGCTGGGGGGTCATGACCAAGGTCCTCACCAAGATGGCGTACTGGAATCCCGACCTCGACTTCGGTGCTGCGATGGATAGCTTGCCGGAGGGTGTTGACCTCACGGTGCTCAAGGAGCTCATCAAGCCCGTCATTAGAAGCATCGACAAAATCAAGAGGGTGGAAGGCCAGCGCCGGGATTAGGCATCCCATTCTTCACCGCCGCTGCAGGTTCACGACCAAGACAAATTTCATCTTTAGTTAGAACCGCGGCAATGATGTGATGTAATATAACTTTGCAGTACTTTTAATTTCATGCACGTTATTCCCCCGTTCAATTCCTCTTTGTATGCGCACCCTACGCCGATTGGGTAGGATCGCCGGCGCGGAAGCCCCTAGCAGCATTTTGGGGACGGATCCCCATGGGCCTGCTGGGTACGCGTGCTGCCGGACGAGCCACCTTTTCCGTTCCGAACGCGGCCGCTCGAACTGTCGAGCTTGACTCGAGTCAGAATCAAGAGCTTTGTTGATCGCGGAAGGTTACTCTGCCATTCTCGACGTAGCCGCTTGAGCTGTTGAGCGGACTCAAAACAGGGCAAGGGCGTTGCCGATCGTGGGAGAGCCCCCTGGCATGCAGGTTTCTCATACAAAGGCGTGACATCTCCGGGGGGGAATAACCTCATATAAAAAGGATAGAACAAATAAGGGTTCAGTGCAACTTAGCTTCTGTTTGTAGTCACTCGAGCGCTGATCTTCCGGCCTCCTTCCCTCTCCAAGAGCCACGAAGACGAAGGAGTGCTGGGCCAATTGCTAGAGCCGATTCTCACAACTGCGCTTCCCCTACCTGGCGCGCCAGAGATGTCGGTGCGGAACGACACCTATGGGATCACAAGAATCCCTACTACGGTTGGCGGGGCACGGGGTCGTGAGAAGAGCGGATCTAACAGGTAGCACACGGATCGTTTATCCAGGTTCGGGCCGCAAGGATGCGTAAAACCCTACTCCTGCTTTGGTGGATTGGATATCTGTGTTCTTGAGCTAGCTATGGGGCGTGAGGAGCTCCAAAAAGCCGAATCCCTCTCCTGGTCGCCTTGGGCCTCCTTTTATAGGAAAAAGGGGTGGCCACAGTGGCACACAGGAGGTGGAAAGGGAACAGTATGCGAGGTTATCCCTCGCATTACATGACAAGGCACATTTAATGCGTCTTGCTTAAGTGTCCTTGCTTTATCGGGGACGGGGGAGAGATCTGCCTCGTCCGTCGCCGCTCCTTCTTGTGTTGACACGCGCCCTGGCCAGCGACGCCTGAGATGCCACGTAGGCAGGCAGGCAGCTGAGGTGGCGCAGTGGTGGGTCTTCACGAGGATCTACATGCCGCCACGCAGGTGCCTGCCCAGCTGGTTGGGTCGGCAGTTGCATGCATGCGGTGGTGGAGGCTCAGTCGGCGTGGGCCTAATGGTGGCCCTGCGGGTGTCCTTGGCAAGGGCCTTGCCGAGGCCTCGGCAAGGGTCTTGCCGAGGCGCCTGCTGTCATCCCCGGCAAGGTGCTTGCCAGGGGCCTTGTGGTCTTCCTCGGCTGGGATCCCGCCAAGGGTTGTCGTCTCCTTAGCGCGTATCTGGTCTTGAATGTCTTCACAAAGATCTGCATGTTTCCACGAGGATGTCTCCCGAATCCTTGCCCTTTGGGGGCAGTGGACTCAAGGGTGATTCACTCCGTAGGCGCGAGACGAGTCGCCGCGGCAAGGGTCTTGCCGGGGCTGCTAGAACTGTCTCCTGGCAAGGATCTTGTCAGGGGAGTCCGCTTCGTCCCCTTTGTTCTTTGTGGTCTTGGTCTTGGCATCGCAGTTCTCTCGAGCTTCGGTCTTACCCTAGCTCACCTCCCTTGCCTTGCTTGGTGTGGTGGTGCCCGTGGCTCAGACTGCCTATGCACAGTTATAGGGGTACAAAAAGTGTACCCCTCTTTTTGTACACCGACAAGTGGTCTTGTTAACCATCAACACTTGATGCTTTTCTTGATTTCTACCTTTGTCGATTTCAGCATCATGAAGAGCTTGGGAATCATTTCCGTTATCCCTTGCATATTATAGTTCATCACGAAGTTCTAGCAACTTGGTGATAGTGACTAGAGAATTCTGTCAATCACTATTTTATCTGGAAGATTAATTCCCACTTGATTCAAGTGATTGTAGTACCCAGACAATCTGAGCACATGCTCACTGCTTGAGCTATTCTCCTCCATCTTTTTAGCTATAAAACTTGTTGGAGCCTTCATATCTCTCAACTCGGGTATTTGCTTGAAATGTTAACTTCAACTCCTGGAACATCTCATATGGTCCATGATGTTCAAAACGTCTTTGAAGTATCGATTCTAAGCCGTTAAGCATGGTGCACTAAACTATAAAGTAGTCATCATATTGAGCTAGCCAAACGTTCATAACGTCTGCATCTGCTCCTGCAATAGGTTTGTCACTTAGCGGTGCATCATGGACATAATTCTTCTGTGCAGCAATGAGGATAAACCTCAGATCACGGACCCAGTCTACATCATTGCTACTATCATCTTTCAACTTAGTTTTCTCTAGGAACATATCAAAAATAAAACAGGGGAGCGAAACGGGAGCTATTGATCTACAACATAGATATGCTAATACTACCAGGACTAAGTTCATGATAAATTAAAGTTCAATTAATCATATTGCTTAAAAACTCCCACTTAGATAGACATCCCTCTAATCATCTAAGTGATCACGTGATGCAAATCAACTAAACCGTGTCCGATCATCACATGCGATGGAGTAGTTTTCAATGGGGAACATCATTATGTTGATCATATCTACTATATGATTCATGCTCGACCTTTCGGTCTCCAGTGTTCCGAGGCCATATCTGCATATTCTAGGCTTGTCAAGTTTAACCCGAGTATTCTGCATGTGCAAAACTGGCTTGCACCCATTGTAGATGAACGTAGAGCTTATCACACCCGATCATCACGTGGTGTCTCGGCACAACGAACTTTGGCAACGGTGCATACTCAGGGAGAACACTTTTATCTTGAAATTTAGTGAGAGATCATCTTATAATGCTATCGTTGTGTTCTACTCATGCATATAACATCTAAGCATAAAACCAGGCTCTGATACCACTTGTTGGGGAACGTAATAATTTCAAAAAAATCCTACACACACGCAGGATCATGGTGATGCATAGCAACGAGAGGGGAGAGTATGTCTACGTACCCTCATAGACCGAAAGCGGAAACGTTTATCAACGCAGTTGATGTAGTCGTACACCTTCACGATCCGTCCCGATCAAGTACCGAACGTACGGCACCTCCGAGTTCTGCACACGTTCAGCTCGATGACATCCTCGCCTTCTTGATCCAGCAAAAGGGGCGAAGTATTAGATGAGTTCCGGCAGCACGACGGCGTGGTGACGGTGTTGGTGAAGAACAATCTTCGCAGGGCTTCGCCTAAGCACTACGAAAATTATGACGGAGGATAAAGTAGAGGGGACGAGGTTGCCGGCACACGGCTTGGTGTTTCTTGATGTGTCTTTGGTGCTAGCCCTGCCCCTCCATTTATATGTTGAGCCCTGGGGTCGAAACTAGGAGCAAAAACCTCCTCAAAGTCGGTTTTGCCCAAAAGGCAAGAGTCCCACTCGGACTCCCGGACCAAACGCCACAATCCTTCGCGTATGGCCCAGACGCCATGGGCCTCGGCGTTTGGCCCAGGGCCAGACGCCAGGGTCTCCGGCGTTTGGCCCCCTGGCCTCCGCAAAAACTCCTTTTGCACCAACTTATAGCCCCGTGGGCCTGACCCCTTGGCCTAACCATATCATCCAATATATGAATCTTTACCTCTGGACCATTCCGGAGCTCCTCGTCATGTCCGTGATCTCATCCGAGACTCCGAACAACATTCGGTCACCAACATACATAAGTCATATAATACTATATCGTCAACGAACGTTAAGCGTGCGGACCCTACAGGTTCGAGAACTATGTAGACATGACCGAGACACTTCTCTGGTCAATAACCAATAGCGGAACCTGGATGCCCATATTAGCTCCTACATATTCTACAAAGATCTTTATCAGTCGAACCGCATAACAACATACGTTGTTCCCTTTGTCATCGGTATGTTACTTGCTCGAGATTCGACCGTCGGTATCTCAATACCTAGTTCAATCTCATTACCGGCAAGTCTCTTTACTCGTTCTATAATACATCATCCTGCAACTAACTCATTAGTTACAATGCTTGCAAGGCTTATAGTGATGTGCATTATCGAGTGGGCCTAGAGATACGTCTCCGACAATCGGAGTGACAAATCCTAATCTCGAAATACGCTAACTCAACAAGTACCTTCGGAGACACCTGTAGAGCACCTTTATAATCACCCAGTTACGTTGTGACGTTTGGTAGCACACAAAGTGTTCCTCTGGTAAATGGGAGTTGCATAATCTCATAGTCATAGGAACATGTATAAGTCATGAAGAAAGCAATAGCAACATACTAAACGATCAAATGCTAAGCTAACGGAATGGGTCAAGTCAATCACATCATTCTCCTAATGATGTGATCCCGTTAATCAAATGACAACTCATGTCTATGGTTAGGAAACTTAACCATCTTTGATTAACAAGCTAGTCAAGTAGATGCATACTAGTGACATTACGTTTGTCTATGTATTCACACATGTATTATGTTTTCGGTTAATACAATTCTAGCATGAATAATAAACATTTATCATGAAATAAGAAAATAAATAATAACTTTATTATTGCCTCTAGGGCATATTTCCTTCAGTTTTCAGGCTAGTGTAGCTTTTTTCTTCAGTTTCGTCAGGTAGTTTCAGGTAGCGAGAATAGCTCGTGTTTCTGTTGGAGTCTGAACGAGTCCTGCGCCCCCTCCAGATCACTTGTGGGATGGAACGAGCACCACGATCGGTGGTTGCACAATGTAAGGGCTCACGAACCCGTTTTCCTTGTTGCTTCTGCAAATAAAACGAGAGAAAGAAGAGCAGAAAAGCTGCAAGTTTTACGCAGCGCAAAACCTCCCTGTTCTTCCTATCATTTGAATTTTCAGAGAGAGATCGAGGTGAGGTGAGTGAGATAAGCTAGAATTTGCCAACAATTGGCATTATAGTAAGGTCCTGACCTTGGGAATGGTGGGGCCGAACAACACCGGTGGTAGCAAGTCGCCGGCCACTTCGCGGGCACGGGTCTTCGACGGCAACGAGCTTGCCGTGGCTGAGAGGCCCACGGCGCGGATGGCGCGCGACATCGCGGTGCGGCATGGCCGCAGCTGACCCGAACCAACTACACCGACTGGGCCGTCCTCATGCAGGTCATGATGGAGGGACGGTATCTCTGGGACGCCGTCCAAACGGGCACCGCTGAGCGCAGCGAGGATCGTTTGGCGCTCGAGGCGATCCTGCACGGAGTGCCACCGGAGATGGGACCCATGCTCGCCACCAAGGTGACGGCGAAGGAGGCGTGGGACTCTCTGAAGACGACAAGGCTCGGTGTGGCGCGGGTGCGGGAGGCCAAACTCGCGACACTCACTAGGCAGTACGGCGACATCAAGTTCGCCGATGGCGAGTCGGTGGATGACTTTGCAATGCGCCTCACTGCAATGGTGGGGCAGATGGCACAACTCGGTGAGAATATCCCTAAAAAGAGGGTCGTGAGAAAATTTCTTACACTAGTCCCCAAACAATTTTTGCAGATCGCTCTTTTGATCGAAACACTGGTAGATCTCAATCAGCTCTTTGTTGAGGAGCTGACTGGGAGACTGAAGGCGGCGGAGGAACGCCACGAGCTGCACCAGGCCACCGATGGCATGGGGCGCCCGCTTCTCACTGAAGAGGAGTGGCACGCCCGTATCAAGAATGGCGATCCACACACTGGTGGCTCTGGCTCGGGCTCGTCTCGAGGCCGGCGTGGGAGAGGCCGCGGGTGCCACGACGGCGGCGGAGGAGGACGTGGCCGGAACGGGGGTGTTGGCAAAGGAAACGCTGGTGGATCCGGCGGTGGCAATGACGACGATCGAGACAAGTGTCGTTACTGCGGCATCATCGGGCACTGGGCCCGCAAGTGTCGCAAGAAGAAGCGGGACGAGGAGGCGAAGGCGCTCCTCGCCCAAGGGCATGTTGGGGAACACAGTAATTTCAAAAAACTTCCTATGCACACGCAAGATCCATCTAGATGATGCATAGCAACGAGAGGGGAGAGTGTTGTCCACGTACACTCGTAGACTGTAAGCAGAAGCATTATGACAACGCGGTTGATGTAGTCGTACGTCTTCACGATCCAACCGATCCTAGTAACAAAGATACGGCACCTCGTGATCTGCACACGTTCAGCTCAGTGACGTCCCATGAACTCTAGATCCAGCTAAGGTCGAGGGAGAGTTGCGTCAACACGACAACGTGGTGACGGTGATGATGAAGCTACTGGCACAAGGCTTCGCCTAAGCACTGCAACGATATGACCGAGGTGGAAATCTGTGGATGGGGGCACCGCACACGGCTAAGATCAACTTTTATGTCTCCTAGGGTGCCTCCTCCCCACGTATATAAAGGAGGGAGGGGGAGGCCGTCCGGCCCTCTAGGCACGCCAAGGGGGGAGGAATCCTCCTCCTAGTCGGAGTAGGACTCCCCCCTTTCCTAGTTCCACTAGGAAAAGAAGTAAGAGGGAGAAGGAGAAAGGAAAGGGGGGCCACCCCCCACCCAATTTGGATTGGGCTTAGGGGGTGTGCCCTCCACCTGGCTGCCTCCTCTTCTCTCCCACTAAGGCCCAATAAGGTCCATTGACTCCCCAGGGGGTTCTGGTAACCCCCGGTACTCCAGTAAATGCCCAAACTCATCTGAAACCCTTATGATGTCCAAACGTAGCCTTCCAATATATGGATCTTTATGTCTCGACCATTTCGAGCCTCTCGTCATGTTCGTGATCACATCTGGGACTCCGAACTACCTTCGGTACATCAAAACACATAAACTCATAATATCGATCGTCATCAAACGTTAAGCGTGCGGACCCTACGGGTTCGAGAACTGTGTAGACATGACCGAGACTCACTTCTGGTCAATAACCAATAGCGGAATCTGGATGCTCATATTAGTTCCTACATATTCTACGAAGATCTTTATCGGTCAAACCGCATAACAACATACTTTGTTCCCTTTGTCATCGGTATGTTACTTGCCCGAGATTCGATCGTCGGTATCTCAATACCTAGTTCAATCTTGTTACCGGCAAGTCTCTTTGCTCGATCTATGCCAACTCAACAAAAACCATCGGAGACACCTGTAGAGCATCTTTATAGTCACCCAGTTACGTTGTGACATTTGATAGCACACTAAGTGTTCTTCCGGTATTCGGGAGTTGCATAATCTCATAGTCATAGGAATATGTATAAGTTATGAATAAAGCAATAACAATAAACTAAACGATCATAGTGCTAAGCTAACGGATGGGTCAAGTCAATCACATCATTCACTAATGATGTGATCCCGTTCATCAAATGACAACTCTTGTCCATGGCTAGGAAACTTAACCATCTTTGATTAACGAGCTAGTCAAGTAGAGGCATACTAGTGACACTCTGGTTGTCTATGTATCCACAAATGTACTAAGTTTCCGGTTAATACAATTCTAGCATGAATAATAAACATTTATCATGATATAAGAAAATATAAATAACAACTTTATTATTGCCTCTAGGGCATATTTCCTTCAGGGCACGACGGGGACGACGCCGATCCCACACACCTTCTCATGGCGCAGGTGTGTGAGCTGTCCGTGCCTCCAGGCGATCACGACGGGCTTATGGAGTTGGTCAAGGAGCGCGTGGAGGATCATCTGGGCCTTGCCACGGACGCGCACTCCAGCGTCTGGTACCTAGACAGAGGGGCCAATAATCACATGTCCGGCGAGGAGGCTTCGTTCAGTGATCTCGCTCGTGGAGTCACCGGCACCGTCAAGTTCGAAGATGGATCCGTCGTCGACATCCAGGGGCGCAACAACGTGCTCTTCACCGACCACAGCGGCGGGCACCATGTACTGAGCGGAGTGTACTACATCCTGCGTCTCTGGAGCAATATCATCAGTATGGGGCAGCTCGATCAGGTCGGGTGCAGATCGGAGATCGAGCACGGCATCTTCATGCTCTTTGATCCGCAACGGCACATCATCGCAAAGGTACGGCGAGCAGGTAACCGTCTGTAACCGTACCCGCTCCAGCTTGCACGCCCTGTCTGGCTGGTTGCGCAGTGTGCCACAGAAGAGGTGTGGAAATGGCATGCCAGATTCGGGCACCTCAACTTCCAGGCCCTCTGCAAGGTAGCTTAGAAAGGGCTGGTCCGTGGCATGCCCGCTATCGACCATGTTGACCAGGTGTGCTACGGGTGCCTCGCCAGCAAGCAGAGGCGCAACTCCTTTCCCGCAGAGGCAAACTTCAGAGCTGAGGACGTTCTGGAGTTAGTTCACGGTGACCTGTGTGGGCTGATCACGCCCGCAACCGCTGGAGGGTGTCGCTAGTTCCTCCTCCTTGTCGACGTCATGTCAAGGTATATGTGAGTCACCGTGCTTCAGTCGAAGGATGAGGCGGCCAGCGTGATCGCGCGCTTTCAGGCACGAGTGGAGACAGAGACAGGGTGCAAGCTGCGTGCCCTGCAGACGGACCGCGGTGGCGAGTTCACGTCCGTCGACTTCACCGATTACTGCATGGAGCGCGGCATACAGTGACAGCTCACGGCGTCGTACTCGCCGCAGCAGAACGGCATCGTGGAGCGGCGCAATCAAACCGTGGTGGCCATGGCTAGGAGCATGATGAAGGCCACGTCCATGCCCAGAGAGTTCTTGGGTGGAGGCTGTCACCACCGTCGTGTTCATCCTGAACCGATCACCGACGCACTCTGTGATCGGCATGACGCCGTATGAGGCGTGGCACATCGTGCAACTAGCAGTGCACTTCCTCCGCACCTTCGGCTGTGTGGTGCACGTGAAGACGGTGAGGCCACACAAGAAAAAGCTCGATGATCGATCCACTCCGATGGTGTTCGTCGGGTATGAGGATGGAAGCAAGGCTTATTGGCCGTATGACCCGCCGTCCAAGCGTGTCCATGTGACGCGGGATGCCGTCTTCGACGAGGCCGCGTGCTGGAACTGGGCGAACACCCCTCATGGAGCTTAGACTGAACAGAGTGAGTTTTTCACCATTCAGTACCCTGCCTACAAGGTGCAGATCGCTTACCATGGCGGCGAGGAAGGATCGCAGCCGCAGACGCCGTCGACGCCGCAGACCCCAACTAACACCCATGTAGAGTCAACGCCCGGGTCCGCAGCCACGACGATGCACACGCCCTCAGCAACGGGTAGCAGTCAAGCGGCCTCCTCTGCAGAATGTACTCCTGTAGTGATCTCCACTCCGGTGGGCGTGGAGTTCGTCTCTCCGCCCTTAGGGACCCCCGTGCTCGATGCACACGATCTTGCCCGTGCGGCTCACCGCTTTTGCCGCGGCGCCGACCTCTTCGACGAGCCTGAAAGCCCGGTGCAGCACACTGAAGAGCTATTGATCACATCTATTGAGGAGTCGAACACCTTTAGAGAAGCAGATCGCGATCCAAGTTGGCGGAGGGCAATGCTCGAGGAGATGGGGTCCATTGGGGAGAATAGAACGTGGGAGCTGGTGGATCTTCCAGCCGGCCACCACGCCATCGGTGTGAAGTGGGTCTTCCGCGTGAAGCGGGATGCTGTCGGGAACATCGTCAGGCACAAGGCTTGGCTTGTCGTAAAAGGCTTTGCGCAAAGGCAGGGGATCGATTTCGATGAGGTCTTCGCTCCAGTAGCTCGACTGGAGTCTGTACGCGTTCTGCTCGCCCTCGCCGCGCATGAGGGGTGGGCGATGACGAAGCTATGTACCTAGGGTAGGGTCATGGATCTATCCAAGATACCGTCCCCAAGGACATCTCTAAAAGAACCAGAAGCAGTCGAAGAGAGATCATCATCCACTTGACCATGAAGTTATGTTCCACTCGACAGTTTTGAAGACACTCGAGCATGCGAACAACCACTCGACCACCAGAAGATGTGAAGCCACTCACTCTGCAACGGTCAGGATTTAAGTCATAGATTTAATAATCATTTATGGCACTTTACTCCGGACGTTACCAGTAACGCTCCTCCTTTATGAATATTGAACCCTGTGTAACAGAGGGGAGCTGGGGTCCTGGCGCACTCTATATAATCCACCCCCCTCCTCTGGGGCAAGGGTTCACACCTTTTGTAATTCACACGCATATACGTAGTCGACCGCCTCCGGGCTCCGAGACATAGGGCTATTACTTCTTCCGAGAAGGGCCTGAACTCGTAAAACTCGCGTGTACAACTCCTCCATAGCTAGGATCTTGCCTCTACATTCCTACCCCCCTATTCTACTGTCAGGCTTAGAACCACGAAAGTTGGCGCCCACCATGGGGCAGGTGTTTTAGTGATTTTTTGGAGAAGTTCCAAGTTTTCTGATCCCCTTCATCATGGTCTCAGGTGGAGGTTTGGCTGAGGGCCGCGAGATCTGTCTCGGCGCGCTCGTGTTTATCATCGACGACTCCGCTTGGCTTCAGGAGGCTCCACTCGATGTCGACGCGCTCCCCGTCCGCGGGGCGATGCACTTTCGTGTGTGCGTCCGCGGCGTCCTCCTGCGGCAGCCATCGACCCAGTATCAGTCGGCTCCAACAGCTTTCCCCCTCCCTGCGGCCCGCCAGAGCAAACGTTCCGGACGGTCAAGGCTTCAGCGGTGGGTGAGGCATGCGGTGGCCCGCCAGTCGGCCGCCCCTCAAGTCGCAGCAATCGAGCCCGACGAAACTCTCTATGGCTTGTTCGATCTGTCGACTGGCTCCATAGAGACTGCATCCGAGTGTGACAGCAGCGACCCAGCGGCAGAAGTTTTGATGGTCAATGGACCACGCGGTCCTCCTGGCTTCATCCGTGAAGACGGAGGTGATGGGGACGGCGATCCGTTGCGCATTCATGAAGAGTACCGCCCCGAACCCCTCTCTTCGGAGCAGAGGGAGGAACTTCGCCGCCGGAACATGGATGCGCTGCATACTCCTATAGTTGGAGAAACCCCTGAGGCCCAGGCCTTGGAGCAGGCGCGCTTGGACAACTTGGCTGAGCGCACTCGACTGGAGAACCTCCAGCGCGCACTCGACGATCGCGCTCGGCAACGTGCTCCCGAATCCAGTCGATGCCAGCTTTTTCCACCTCTGACTCAGGTATACCGAACCCTGATCCAGAATCTAGCAGCTGCTGCCCGGATAGCGGAGTCGAAACAACCTTCCCAGTCAGAAGCTGGTTGAGGTTTGGTGCAGATCCGAGCTTTGCTCCGAGCGGCGGGAGAACAGAACACAACCGTATCTCAGTCGCGGAATAGGATCCATAGTAGATCCGTGGTTGTAGACACAATTCAGTCGGCTCACAGCCCAAGATCACCCCCGAGGCGTGAGGGACGTGGAGATCGACGAGATCAGTACAGAAACCGTGAGCAGTATGATCACCGAGTCGATCGTGATGATCGTCGTCGAGTGCCCACGCCTCCCCCAAGGAGTGGGTCGTACGTGCCTCGGCAGCATGAAGACAGGCGCCCTCACAGTGTTGGGCGAGGGATTCCAATCGACCCCAGGGAGCCAGGCTTTGATGTGAGATCTATTCTCGTTCAGGGCTTGGTCGACAGAAACAGAGCTCACCGAGAGGGCCATGACAGGGATCCGCAAACCAGTAGCAGGGTGCATGTCTCAGGTCCAGAGTGCTTCAGCAGAGCCATCAGAGCTGCAGTGATTCCCCCCAACTTCAGGTTGGCGACTCGAGTCAATAAGTTCACTGGTGAGTCCAAGCCTGACACCTGGCTTGAAGACTACCGAGTGGTTGTCCAGATTGGTGGCAGCATGATGAAGTGGCCATGAAACACCTTCCTTTGATGTTGGAGGGCTCGGCTAGAGCATGGCTGAATCAGTTGGCACCTAGCTGTATTTATACTTGGGATCGCCCGAGTGTTTGTCAGATCATTCGAGGGCACTTGCAAATGGCCGGAAGGTTTGACAGAATTACAGTGTTGTGTTCAGAAACCGAATGAAACTTTGAGGGATTATATCCAGAGATGGATCACCCTGCACCACACGGTGGAGGATGTGTCTGATCATCAGGCAATTTGTGACTTTAAGGAAGGTGTCAGGTATCGGGAGTTGAATCTGAAATTCGGTTAGACAGGAAATATGACTCTGACTCGGATGATGGAGATTGCCACCAAGTATGCCAATGGTGAAGAAGAAGAATGACTCCGGAGTAACAAGCACAAAGCAGTCGCCCATGAAGCCAGAGGAGGAAACTCCGGTCGGAAATAGAAGCGCAAGGCCGAGCCAGCTGCTCCTGGTGAAGCCTTAGCTGTGGTTCAAGGAAAGTTCAAGGGGAAGCCCAAAGGTCCGTGGAACCCCAAGAAAGTAAAAGATCAAGATGGAAATGACGTGATGGATTTGCCGTGCCACATCCACACCAAAAAAGATGAAGAAGGTAATTTCATTTATCTGAAGCACACCACTCGGTAGTGTCGACTCCTAATCCAGCAATTTTGAGAGAAACATCCCAAGGAAAAGGAGAAGGAAGCAGACAAGGCTGACGATGAGGAAGAAGATGATGAGGGTTATACCCACGTGAATTCCACTCTGATGATTTTTGCTGACGTTGAGAGCAAAAGTCGATTGAAAGTCATCAATAGAGAAGTGAACATGGTCACTCCGGTGACACCCAGTTATTTGAAGTGGTCGCAGACTGCCATTACATTCGACCAGTCTGATCATCTAGTGCACATAGCCACCCCTGGGAGGCAAGCACTGGTGGTCGACCCGGTGGTCGAAGGCACTCGACTGACAAAGGTCCTGATGAATGGTGGCAGTGGCCTGAACATACTGTATGCAGAGACGTTGAAGGGAATGGGCATTCCGATGTTCAGACTCAGTGAAAGCAATATGAGTTTCCATGGGGTCATTCCAGGCAAGAAGGCTACATCACTCAGCAAGATTGCTCTCGACGTGGTTTTCAATGATTCCAAGAATTACCGCAAAGAAAAGTTGACATTTGAAGTTGTGGATTTCCAGAGTGCCTATCATGCCATTCTGGGCAGGCCAGCTTATGCACGTTTTATGGCTCGACCATGTTACGTGTACCTTAAATTGAAGATGCCTAGTCCCAAAGGGGTGATCACTATCACTGGTAATCGGAAGAAGGCAGAAGAGTGCTTCCAGAAGGGTTCAAAGATCGCCGATGCACAGATGGCTGTGGCAGAATTGCAAGAATACCAGAAAAATGCAGATCCGAGTGATTTGTTGCGAGCCAAGAAGCCTGCCACAGATTCAGCATTCCAGTCGTCTGGTGAAATGAAGTCGATTCACATTCACCCGACAGACCCCAATGCTGCTCCGACTCACATTTCGACCACACTCGACTCCAAATAGGAAGAAGCGCTCATCCAGTTCCTCCGTGAGAACTGGGACATCTTTGCATGGGAACCTTCGGACATGCCGGGTGTTCCCAGGGGACTGGCTGAGCATCGATTGCTAGTTGACCCAAAAGTGAAACCAGTCAAAGAACATCTTCGACGGTCCGCCGTACAGAAGAGAAAGGCAATCGGTGAAGAGGTGGCTCGGCTTTTGGCAGCTGAGTTTATCCGAGAGATTTACCACTCTGAGTGGTTAGCCACTGTTGTCATGGTCCCAAAGAAGGATGACTCACTTCGCATGTGCATTGACTTCAAACATATCAATCGAGCATGCCCGAAAGATCACTTTCCTCTCCCTCGCATCGACCAGATAGTCAACTCGACTGTGGGGTGCGAGCGTTTGTCCTTTTTGGACGCCTACTCCGGGTACCACCAAATCCGTCTGCACGGACCCGACGAGATAAAGACAGCTTTCATCACCCCGTTTGGCTGCTTCTGTTATGTCACAATGCCATTCAGTTTGAAGAACGCTGGAGCCACATTCATGCGGATGATTCAGAAGTGCCTGCTCACTCAGATCAGTCGGAATGTGGAAGCATACATGGATGACATTGTGGTCAAGTCACGTAAAGGTTCCGACCTACTGACTGACCTTGCTGAAACCTTTGCCAACCTTAGAGGGTATGATATCAAGCTTAATCCATCAAAGTGCATGTTTGGAGTTCCGGGCGGAAAATTACTCGGTTTTCTCGTTTCCGAACGAGGGATCGATGCTAACCCAGAGAAAGTGGGTGCTATACTCCGAATGAAACGCCCTGTGTGTGTGCACGATGTCCAGAAGCTTATTGGTTGCTTGGCCGCCCTAAGTCGATTCATTTTTCGCCTCGGTGAAAAGGCACTGCCTCTTTACCGACTGATGAAGAACTCAGATAAGTTCGAGTGGATCCCTGAAGCTGATGCAGCATTTGCAGAACTAAAAGCCCTGCTTTCCACCCAGCCGGTGCTTGCTACCCCAATCAGCAAAGAGCCTTTACTGCTTTATATAGCAGCCACTGGACAAGTCGTCAGTACAGTACTTACGGTCGAGCAGGAAGAAGAGGGGAAAACCTACAAAGTTCAGCGCCCAGTTTATTATATTTCTGTAGTTCTGACTCCGTCAAAGCAGAGATATCCGCACTATCAGAAGCTCGTTTATGGAATTTACATGACCACGAAGAAGGTTGTACACTATTTCTCTGATCACTCTGTTACAGTCGTCAGCGACGCTCCATTGTCAGAGATTCTGCACAACAGAGATGCAACTGGTCGAGTGGCAAAATGGGCGATTGAACTCCTTCCCTTAGATATCAAGTTCGAGGCAAAGAAAGCTATTAAATCCCAAGCAATAGCAGATTTCCTTGTTGAGTGGATTGAACAACAACTTCCGACTCAAGTTCACTCGGAGCACTGGACCATGTTCTTTGATGGATCCAAAATGCTGAATGGTTCCGGTGCTGGGGTGGTTCTGGTATCCCCCCGAGGGGACAAGCTCAGATATGTCCTCCAGATTCACTTTGATTCCTCCAATAATGAAGTTGAATATGAAGCACTCCTGTATGGCTTGCGTATGGCCATCTCACTCGGCGTCCGTCGCCTTATGGTCTATGGCGACTCAGATTTGGTAGTCAATCAAGTGATGAAGGAGTGGGATGTCAGAAGCCCAGCCATGACTGGTTACTGCAACGCAGTGAGGAAGTTGGAAAAGAAGTTTGAGGGGTTAGAGCTCCATCACATACCCCGACTGAAAAATCAAGCAGCCAATGACTTGGCAAAGATAGGTTCCAAGAAAGAAGCCATTCCCAGCAAAGTGTTTTTGGAACATATTCACTCACCAACCGTTCAAGAAGATCCTTTTACTGAAGAGCCCCCGCAACCTAAGAGCACCACAGATCCGACTGAAGTCGAGGTCCCAGCAGTGGTCGACCTGATCATGGAGGTTCTGGTCATCACACCCGACTGGACAGTGCCGTACATTGCGTACATCCTCAGAAAAGAACTCCCAGAAGACGAAGAAGAGGCTTGACAGATCGTCCGTCGATCCAAGGCCTTTACTGTGATAAGAGGACAGTTGTTCAGGGAAAGCATGACTGGAGTCGGTCAGAAATGCATAATGCCAGAAGAAGGTCGAATGATCCTCAATGACATCCACTCGGGGACCTGTGGTCACCATGCTTCCTCTCGGGCCATCGTGGCTAAAGCATACCGAGCCGGATTCTATTGGCCACGAGCAGATAAAATGGCGAAAGATATAGTCGACAGATGCGAAGGCTGCCCGTTTTACTCCGACATGTCTCACAAGCCAGCGTCAGCCATGAAGACCATTCCCCTCGTCTGGCCCTTTGCTGTTTGGGGACTGGATATGGTTGGACCACAAAGAACTGGTAGGAGCGGCTTCACTCATGTGCTCGTTGCAGTCAATAAGTTTACCAAATGGATCGAAGCTAAACCTATCAAGAATCTTGAAGCCAGCACAGCTGTCAGTTTTATCAGAGAATTGACATTCAGATATGGAGTCCCCCACAGCATCATCACTGACAACGGATCGAATTTCGATTCCGATGAGTTTAGAGCTTTCTACGTTTCTCAAGGCACACGAGTCGACTATGCTTCAGTCACTCACCCGCAGTCGAATGGACAAGTAGAAAGAGCCAATGGCCTAATTCACAAAGGATTGAAACCCCAACTGATGCGTGATCTCAAACACGCAGTAGGCGCTTGGGTCGATGAACTTCCGTCAGTTCTGTGGGGTTTGAGGACAACTCCCAACCGGTCGACTAGACGATCTCCTTTCTCTTTAGTCTATGGAGCCAAAGCTGTTCTACCAAGTGACCTGCTCCACAACGCACCCCGAGTCGAGCTTTTCTCTGAAGAAGAAGCAGAGCAGGCCCGACAAGATTCAGTCGATCTCCTAGAGGAGGAAAGAGAGATGGCCTTGATCCGGTCGACCATCTATTAGCAAGACTTGTGTCGATTCCACGCCAGAAATGTGAGAGGTCGAGCCTTCCAAGAAGGAGACCTGGTTCTTCGAGTGGATCAACAGAAACCACACAAGCTCGCCCCGGCTTGGTAAGGCCCCTTCATCGTCACCAAAGTTATCCACAATGGAGCATACCATCTTTACAGTGTTGAGCATCAGAAGGACGAGCCACGAGCCTGGAATGCAGAGCTGCTCCGCCCCTTTTATACTTAAGCACTCGTTCGAATAAAATTTAATAAGAAACACCTTTGTAATTTGTTTACCAAAGACAAGAGCTTTACAGTACTCTCATACGATTGTTGTTGTTCTTATTTACCTCTGAAATCCCCCAGTGGGTGGGCTTAGCCGCGAATCTATTTCGCCTAAGTTCGAAAGAAAATCCTACCGAGTGACGAGCAAGCCTCTCATTCGGGGGGCTTAGCCGCGAATCTGTTTCGCCTAAGTTCAAAAGAAAATCCTACCAAGTGACGAGCAAGCCTCTCATTCGGGACGCTTAGCTGCGAATCCGTTTCGCCTAAGTTTGAAAGAAAACCCTACCGAGTGGTGAGCAATCCTTCCACTCGGGGGCTTAGCTGTAGTCCAGTACTCACCTAAGTCCTCTCACTCGGAGACCTAGCTGCAGTCTGGCACTCGCCTAAGTTTGAAAAAAATCCTACAGAGTGGAGAGCAATCCTCCCACTCGGGGGCTTAGCTGCAGTCCAGTACTCTCCTAAGTTCTCTCACTCGGAGACTTAGCTGTAGTCCGGCACTCGCCTAAGTTTGAAAAAATCCTACCGAGTGGAGAGCAATTCTCCCACTCGAGGGCTTAGCTGCAGTCCAGTACTCGCCTAAGTCCTCTCACTCG
>NC_041392.1:528630470-528634428 GCF_002162155.2 Triticum dicoccoides
CAGTACTCGCCTATGTTCGAAAAAATCCTACCGAGTGTAGAGCAGTCCTCCCACTCGGGGGCTTAGCTGCAGTCCAGTGCTCACATAAGTTCTCCCACTCAGAGGCTTAGCTGCGGTCCAGTACTCGCCTCAGTTTGAAAAATCCTACTGAGTGGAGAGCAGTCCTCCCACTCGGGGGCTTAGCTGCAGTCCAGTGCTCGCCTAAGTTCTCCAACTCGGAGGCTTAGCTACGGTCCAGTACTCGCCTAAGTTTGTAAAATCCTACTGAGTGGAGAGCAGCCCTCCCACTCGGAGGCTTAACTGCAGTCCAGTACTCACCTAAGTTCGAAACATATACCTATCCGCAAGGACGATGAGGTGCAGGTCAACTGCAACCTTCTCCTTCGGAGCTACGGCACAAGTACAACATGCGCTCCATCCCTATCCGCAAGGATGACGAGGTGCAGGTCGATTGCAACCTTCTCCTTCGAAGCTACAGCACAAGTACAACGTGCGCTCCGTCCCTATTCGCAAGGATGACGAGGTGCAGGTCAACTGCAACCTTCCCCTTCGGAGCTATGCGACAAGTACAACGTGAGCTCCATCCCTATTCACAAGGATGACGAGGTGCAGGTCGACTGCAACCTCCTCCTTCGGGACTACGCCACAAGTACAATGTGCGCTCCATCCCTATCTGCAAGGGCGACGAAGCACAGGTCGACTGGAGTCGCCATCTCAGAACTGCGTCTCCGGCGCAAAGACCATTCCGAGCAGAGAAGAAAGTCCACTTGAAGGCAAAACGCAAGCATACTCGGAAATAAACCAAATTCGGATAAATCCTAAGGTTCCAAGCAGCAAACCAAAAGTATTCGAGTATCTAGCCTGAAGGAGTTTAACGGTTACAGCAACCACTCAACATTCCGAGGCAAATTTAAAGCAGATTCAAGTCTCATAAGTTTGTTCACTCGGCAAGAGGAGGGCTGGCAGGCTCGATGAATTCGTCCAGGTCGATCCCATCGGCGATCCGAGTGGCAGCAGCGATGAAAGTCTCCATGAAGGATTGGAAATCATGCTTTTTGGTGTTAGCGACCTTGATCGCCGCCAACTTGTCTTCACGAGCTTCCTTGCAGTGGACTCGCACCAAAGACAGTGCCACGTCAGCACCACACCGGGCGGAGGACTTCTTCTATTCCTGCACTCGGTCAGGGATCTCGTTGAGTCGAGCCATCAGGGATTCCAGGTCATTTTGAAGCGTCGCCCTTGGCTAGAGCAATGATTCGACTCGTGAGACTGCCTCCTTCAGGCGCGCGAGGTAGCTTGTGACGCTGGCGACATCCAGTCGTAGCACGTTCATTGCAGTTTTGTCGCAAACTAGAGAAGCGATAGGGTCCAGACCCGTCTCGACCTTTCCAGTTTCCTTGTCAAAGTCTTGGCAGAATTCTGCAGCTGAAAATTAGTGAGTCGACCGGATAGGATCCGTTCGCAAGCATCAACACAGTCGGTCTAAAAGAAATACCTTCCAGCATAAGATAAAGCTTCTTGGCGAGAGTTCTCAAATAAGCCTCCGTGTCATTCCTCTTGTGAACCGCAGACTCCAGCTTTTCGTTCAGGGTAATTTTGTCCTTCTTCAGATGAGTCACCTCTCAGTTAGACTCGTTGAGACAGGACTTCAGCTTGGTCACCTCCCCTTCCAGTGTTTCGACTGAAGCCAGCTTCTGGTCTGCGGGGGCAGTTTTGTCTTGGGCTTCCTTCTGTGCAGCGGCGAGGTCCGAGTCCTTCTTCTCCAGAGCCAACTTCATTTTCTCTGCAAAAGAAGCAATCGGATCAGACAAGAGCTCGAAGAATCGTTTAAAAAACAGTCGACAAGCAGTTACCTTCCATACCAGCAGCTTCGTCTTGAGCTTTCTTCAGATTCTGCTGGGCCAACTCCAAGTCGAGGTTGAGTTGCCTCTGCTTCTCCTCAAGTTCAGCAAACTTGGAAATGAGAGTACAAGACTTCTGCAGAAGGCAAAAGACGTGTCAATCGACAAGATCAAAGGTTGTTCACTTCCGAGTGGATAAAACTTAAAGAAGTTCGCTCGGTCTCGGGGGCTACACCCAGCGGGTGCACTTGGCGTGCCCCCACTGATTCAGACCCCACTCGATCGGTCCGCCCGGATCAGGTATAAAAAAACACTGTTCAGACCCTAGTCGACTGCCATCAGTCGACTGCGGTCTCGGGGACTACACCCAGTGGGTGCACTTAGCGTGCCCCCACCGGTTCAGATCCTACTCGACCGGTCCGCTCAAGTCGAGTGGAAGAAAAGAAAGGAAGGTAGAACTCAGACCCCAGTCGACTGCCAGCAGTCGACTGCGGACTCGGGGACTACACCCAGTGGGTGCACTTAGCGTGCCCCCACCGGTTCAGATCCTACTCGCCCAGACCGAGTGGAAGAACGCAACTACCAAAGACAACAACACACCCAGTGGGTGCACTGATTCAACACAAACAACAGGAGATTGTATAGAAGAAAATTTTTCGGGTAGCATATCCTGATAGAACAAGGGCAGTCAAAAAGTCTACTTACCTGGACATTGGCCCGGAGAGCAGCTCTGGCGTCATAGGCAGCCTGGCTATTCTCATGCACCGTCTTCATCCGCTCCATCATCACGTCAGCCTGTCGGATGGCTTCCGCAGCCGCTTCCGACTGGTTGTCCGGAATGGGGTAGCTGGTGAAGAAGAGAGCAAACGACCCAGGTGCAGCAGCTTGGACCTCCGAGGCGTGAGATGGGACGACTGAAGGAATCACCGGTACAGTCGACGGTGCAGGGTGGTCACTCGACAAGGGTACAACGTTAATCACATGGTGATGTGATCTAGATTATTGACTCTAGTGCAAGTGGGAGACTGAAGGAAATATGCCCTAGAGGCAATAATAAAGTTATTATTTATTTCCTTATTTCATGATAAATGTTTATTATTCATGCTAGAATTGTATTAATCGGAAACATAATACATGTGTGAATACATAGACAAACAGAGTGTCACTAGTATGCCTCTACTTGACTAGCTTGTTAATCAAAGATGGTTATGTTTCCTAACCATAGACAAAGGAGTTGTTATTTGATTAACGGGATCACATCATTAGTTGAATGATCTGATTGACATGACCCATTCCATTAGCTTAGCACCCGATCGTTTAGTATGTTGCTATTGCTTTCTTCATGACTTATACATGTTCCTATGACTATGAGATTATGCAACTCCCGTTTGCCGGAGTAACACTTTGGGTGCTACCAAACGTCACAACGTAACTGGGTGATTATAAAGGAGCACTACAGGTGTCTCCAAAGATACATGTTGGGTTGGCATATTTCGAGATTAGGATTTGTCACTCCGATTGTCGGAGAGGTATCTCTGGGCCCTCTCGGTAATGCACATCACATAAGCCTTGCAAGCATTGCAACTAATGAGTTAGTTGCGAGATGATGTATTACAGAACAAGTAAAGAGACTTGCTGGTAACGAGATTGAACTAGGTATTGGATACTGACGATCGAATCTCGGGCAAGTAACATACCGATGACAAAGGGAACAACGTATACTGTTATGCGGTCTGACCGATAAAGATCTTCGTAGAATATGTAGGAGCCAATATGGGCATCCAGGTCCCGCTATTGGTTATTGACCGGAGACGTGTCTCAGTCATGTCTACATTGTTCTCGAACCGTAGGGTCCGCACGCTTAAGGTTTTGATGACAGTTATATTATGAGTTTATGAGTTTTGATGTACCGAAGGAGTTCGGAGTCCCGGATGAGATCGGGGACATGACGAGGAGTCTCGAAATGGTTGAGACGTAAAGATCGATATATTGGACGACTATATTCGGACATCGGAAAGGTTCCGAGTGATTCGGGTATTTTTCGGAGTACCGGGTAGTTACGGGAGAAGCAATGGGCCTTGATGGGCTTTAGTGGGAAGAGGAGAAAGGGCCAAGGG
>NC_041392.1:528634705-528668350 GCF_002162155.2 Triticum dicoccoides
CTAGGGAAAAGGGGGCCGGCCACCTCTCCTTCTCCTCCACTTCCTTCTCCCTTCCTCCCCTCTTGATGGACTCCTACTAGGACTTGGAGTCCTAGTAGGACTCCCATCCTGGCCGCACCAATAGCCTTGGCCGGCCTCCTCCTCCTCCATCCTTTATATACTGAGGTAGGGGGCACCCCATAGACACACAAGTTGATCCTCGTGATCGTTCCTTAGCCGTGTGTGGTGCCCTCCTCCACCATATTACACCTCGGTCATATTGTTGCAGTGCTTAGGCGAAGCCCTGCGACGGTAGAACATCAAGATCGTCACCACGCCGTCGTGCTGACGGAACTCCTCCCCGACGCTTTGCTGGATCGGAGACCGGGGATCGTCATTGAGCTGTACGTGTGCTAAGAACTCGGAGGTGCCGGAGTAACGGTGCTTGGATCGGTCGGATCGGGAAGACATACGACTACTTCCTCTATGTTGCGTCAACGCTTCCGCAGTCGGTCTGCGTGGGTACGTAGACAACACTCTCCCATCTTGTTGCTATACATCACCATGATCTTGCGTGTGCGAAGGAAATTTTTGAAATTACTACGTTCCCCAACAGTGGCATCCGAGCCTAGGTTTTATATGTTGATGTTATATGCACGAGTAGAACACAAGTGAGTTGTGGGCGATATAAGTGATACTGCCTACCAGCATGTCATACTTTGCTTCGGCCGTATTGTTGGATGAAGCGGCCCGGACCGACATTACGCGTACGCTTACGCGAGACCGGTTCTCCCGACGTGCTTTGCACATAGGTGGCTTGCGGGTGACAGTTTCTCCAACTTTAGTTGAACCGAGTGTGGCTACGCCCGGTCCTTGCGAAAGTTAAAACGGAGTCTATTTGACAAACTATCGTTGTGGTTTTGATGCGTAGGTAAGATTGGTTCTTGCTTAAGCCCGTAGCAGCCACGTAAAACATGCAACAACAAAGTAGAGGACGTCTAACTTGTTTTTGCAGGCATGTTGTGATGTGATATGGTCAAAACGTGATGAGATATAAGTTGTTGTATGAGATGATCATGTTTTGTTGAAGTTATCGGCAAGTGGCAAAAGCCTTATGGTTGTCTCTTTATTGCATAAGATGCAAGCGCCAAATAATTGCTTTACTTTATCGCTATGCGATAGCAATAGTTGCAAGAGCAATAGTTGGCGAGATGACCATGTGACGACATATTGATATAGATCTAGATGATGGAGATCATGGTGTCATGCCGGTGATGATGGAAATCATGACGATGCTTTGGAGATGGAGATCAAAGGCACAAGATGATGATGGCCATATCATGTCACATATTTTGATTGCATGTGATGTTTATCTTTTATACATCTTATTTTGCTTAGTTTGATGGTAGCATTTTAAGATGATCTCTCACTAATTATCAAGAAGTGTTCTCCCTGAGTATGCACCGTTGCCAAAGTTCGTCGTGCCCAGACACCACGTGATGATCGGGTGTGATAAGCTCTACGTCCATCTACAACGGATGCAAGCCAGTTTTGCACACGCGGAATACTCAGGTTAAACTTGACGAGCCTAGCATATGCAGATATGGCCTCGGAACACGGAGACCGAAAGGTCGAGCGTGAATCATATAGTAGATATGATCAACATAACGATGTTCACCATTGAAAACTACTCCATCTCACGTGATGATCGGTCATGGTTTAGTTGATTTGGATCACGTAATCACTTAGAGGATTAGAGGGATGTCTATCTAAGTGGGAGTTCTTAAGTAATATGATTAATTGAACTTAAATTTATCATGAACTTAGTCCTGGTAGTATTTTGCAAATTATGTTGTAGATCAATAGCTCGCGTTGTTGCTTCCCTATGTTTATTTTGATATGTTCCTAGAGAAAATTGTGTTGAAATATGTTAGTAGCAATGATGCGGATTGGATCCGTGATGTGAGGTTTATCCTCATTGCTGCACAGAAGAATTATGTCCTTGATGCACCGCTAGGTGACAGACCTATTGCAGGAGCAGATGCAGACGTTATGAACGTTTGGCTAGCTCAATATGATGACTACTTGATAGTTTAGTGCACCATGCTTAATGGCTTAGAATCGGGACTTCAAAGACGTTTTGAACGTCATGGACCATATGAGATGTTCCAGGAGTTGAAGTTAATATTTCAAACAAATACCCAAGTTGAGAGATATGAAGTCTCCAACAAGTTCTATAGCTAAAAGATGGAGGAGAATCGCTCAACTAGTGAGCATGTGCTCAGATTGTCTGAGTACTACAATCGCTTGAATCAAGTGGGAGTTTATCTTCCAGATAAGATAGTGATTGACAGAATTCTCTAGTCACCACCACCAAGTTAGTAGAACTTCGTGATGAACTATAATATGCAAGGGATAATGGAAACAACTCCCAAGCTCTTTGTGATGCTGAAATCAACGAAGGTAGAAATCAAGAAAAACATCAAGTGTTGATGGTTGACAAGATCACTAGTTTCAAGAAAAGGGAAGAGGGAAGAAGGGGAACTTCAAGAAGAACAGCAAGCAAGTTGCTGCTCAAGTGAAGAAGCCCAAGTCTGGTCCTAAGCCTGAGACTAAGTGCTTCTACTGCAAAGGGACTGGTCACTGGAAGCGGAACTACCCCAAGTGATTGGCGGATAAGAAGGATGGCAAAGTGAACATAAGTATAGTTGATATACATGTTATTAATGTGTACTTTACTAGTGTTTATAGCAACCCCTCAGTATTTGATACTAGTTCAGTTGCTAAGATTAGTAACTCGAAACGGGAGTTGCAGAATAAACAGAGACTAGTTAAGGGTGAAGTGACGATGTGTTTTGGAAGTGGTTCCAAGATTGATATGATCATCATCGCACACTCCCCTATACTTTCGGGATTAATGTTGAACCTAAATAAGTGTTATTTGGTTTTTGCGTTGAGCATGAATATGATTTGATCATGTTTATTGCAATACGGTTATTCATTAAAGTCAGAGAATAATTGTTGTTCTGTTTACATGAATAAAACCTGCGATGGTCATACACCCAATGAAACAAGTTCATTGGATCTCGATCGTAGTGATACACATATTCATAATATTGAAACCAAAAGATGCGAAGTTAATAATGATAGTGCAACTTATTTATAGCACTGCCGTTTAGGTCATATTGGTGTAAAGCGCATGAAGAAACTCCATACTGATGGGATTTTGGAATCACTTGATTATGAATCACTTGATGCTTGCGAACCATGCCTTTTGGGCAAGATGACTAAAACGCCGTTCTCCGGAACAATGAAGCAAGCAACAGATTTGTTGGAGATCATACATACTGATGTATGTGGTCCGATGAATATTAAGGCTCGCAGCAGGTATCATTATTTTCTGACCTTCACAGATGATTTGAGCAGATATGGGGATATCTACTTGATGAAACATAAGTCTGAAACATTTGAAAAGTTCAAAGAATTTCAGAGTGAAGTGAAAAATCATCGTAACAAGAAAATAAGTTTCTACGATCTGATCGTAGAGAAGAGTATTTGAGTTACGAGTTTGGCCTTCAGTTAAAAACAATGTGAAATAGTTTCACTACTCATGCCACCTGGAACACCACAATGTAATGGTGTGTCCGAACGTCATAACCGTACTTTATTAGATATGGTGCGATCTATGATGTCTCTTACCGATCTACCACTATCGTTTTGGGGTTATGCATTAAAGACAGCTGCATTCACGTTAAAAGGGCACCATCAAAAATCCATTGAGACGACGCCTTATGAACTGTGGTTTGGCAAGAAACCAAAGTTGTCGTTTCTGAAAGTTTGGGGCTGCGATGCTTATGTGAAAAAGCTTCAACCTGATAAGCTCGAACCCAAATCGGAGAAATATGTCTTCATAGGATATCCAGAGGAAACTATTGGATACACCTTCTATCACAGATCCGAAGGCAAGACTTTTGTTGCTAAATTCGGAAACTTTCTAGAGAAGGAGTTTCTCTCGAAAAGAAGTGAGTGGGAGGAAAGTAGAAAACTTGATATGGTAATTGTACCTTCTCCCTTATTGGAAAGTAGTTCATCACAGAAATCTGTTCTTGTGACTACTACACCAATTATTGAGGAAGCTAATGATGATGATCATGTAACTTCAGATCAAGTTACTACCAAATCTCGTAGGTAAACCAGAGTGAGATCCGCACCAGAGTGGTACGGTAATCCTGTTCTGGAAGTCATGTTACTAGACCATGACGAACTTGCGAACTATGAGGAAGCGATGATGAGCCCAGATTCCGCAAAATGGTTTGAGGCCATGAAATCTGAGATATGATCCATGTATGAGAACAAAGTATGGACTTTGGTTGACTTGCCCGATGATCGGCAAGCCATAGAAAATAAATGGATCTTCAAGAGGAAGACGGACGCTGATAGTAGTGTTACTATCTACAAAGCTAGAATTGTCGCAAAAGGTTTTCAACAAGTTCAAGGTGTTGACTACGATGAGATTTTCTCACTCATATCTATGCTTAAGTTTGTCCGAATCATGTTAGCAATTGCCGCATTTTATGAAATCTGGCAAATGGATAAACAAAACTGCATTCCTTAATGGATTTCCTAAAGAAGAGTTGTATACGATGCAACTAGAAGGTTTTGTCGATCCTAAAGGTGTTAACTAAATATGCAAGCTCCAGCGATCCATCTATGGACTGGTGCAAGAATCTCGGAGTTGGAATATACGCTTTGATAAGTTGATCAAAGCATATAGTTTTATACAGACTTGCGGTGAAGCCTGTATTTACAAGAAAGTGAGTGGGAGCACTACATCATTTCTGATAAGTATATGTGTATGACATATTGTTGATCGGAAATAATGTAGAATTATTCTGCAAAGCATAAAGGAGTGTTTGAAAGGAGTTTTTCAAAGAAAGATCTCGGTAAAGCTGCTTACATATTGAGCTTCAAGATCTATAGAGATAGATCAAGACGCTTGATAAGTTTTTTCAATGAGTACATACCTTGACAAGATTTTGAAGTAGTTCAAAATGGAACAGTCAAAGAAAAAGTTTCTTGCCTGTGTTACAAGGTGTGAAGTTGAGTAAGACTCAAAGCCCGACCACGGCAGAAGATAGAAAGAGAATGAAAGTCATTCCCTATGCCACAGTCATAGGTTCTATAAAGTATGCCATGCTGTATACCAGATCTATTGTATGCCCTACCACTGAGTTTGGCAAGGGAGTACGATAGTGATCTAGGAGTAGATCACTGGACAGCGGTCAAAATTATCCTTAGTGGAATAAGGATATGTTTCTCGATTATGGAAGTGAAAAAGGTTCGTCGTAAAGGGTTACGCCGATGCAAGTTTGACACTAATCTAGATGACTCTAAGTCTCGGTCTAGATACATATTGAAAGTGGGAGCAATTAGCTAGAGTAGCTTCATGCAGAGCAATGTTGACATAGAAATTTGCAAAATACATGCGGATCTGAATGTGGCAGACCCGTTGACTAAGATTCTCTCACAAGCAAAACATGATCACACCTTAGTACTCCTTGGGTGTTAATCACATAGCGATGTGAACTAGATTACTGAATCTAGTAAACCCTTTGGATGTTGGTCACATGGCGATGTGAACTATGGGTGTTAATCACATGATGATGTGAACTATCGATGTTAATCACATGGTGATGTGATCTAGATTATTGACTCTAGTGAAAGTGGGAGACTGAAGGAAATATGCCCTAGAGGCAATAATAAAGTTATTATTTATTTCCTTATTTCATGATAAATGTTTATTATTCATGCTAGAATTGTATTAATCGGAAACATAATACATGTGTGAATACATAGACAAACAGAGTGTCACTAGTATGCCTCTACTTGACTAGCTTGTTAATCAAAGATGGTTATGTTTCCTAACCATAGACAAAGGAGTTGTTATTTGATTAACGGGATCACATCATTAGTTGAATGATCTGATTGACATGACCCATTCCATTAGCTTAGCACCCGATCGTTTAGTATGTTGCTATTGCTTTCTTCATGACTTATACATGTTCCTATGACTATGAGATTATGCAACTCCCGTTTGCCGGAGTAACACTTTGGGTGCTACCAAACATCACAACGTAACTGGGTGATTATAAAGGAGCACTACAGGTGTCTCCAAAGGTACATGTTGGGTTGGCATATTTCGAGATTAGGATTTGTCACTCCGATTGTCGGAGAGGTATCTCTGGGCCCTCTCGGTAATGCACATCACATAAGCCTTGCAAGCATTGCAACTAATGAGTTAGTTGTGAGATGATGTATTATGGAACGAGTAAAGAGACTTGCCGGTAACGAGATTGAACTAGGTATTGGATACCGACGATCGAATCTCGGGCAAGTAACATACCGATGACAAAGGGAACAACGTATACTGTTATGCGGTCTGACCGATAAAGATCTTCGTAGAATATGTAGGAGCCAATATGGGCATCCAGGTCCCGCTATTGGTTATTGACCGGAGATGTGTCTCGGTCATGTCTACATTGTTCTCGAACCGTAGGGTCCGCACGCTTAAGGTTTCGATGATAGTTATATTATGAGTTTATGAGTTTTGATGTACCGAAGGAGTTAGGAGTCCCGGATGAGATCGGGGACATGACGAGGAGTCTCAAAATGGTCGAGACGTAAAGATCGATATATTGGACGACTATATTCGGACATCGGAAAGGTTCCGAGTGATTCGGGTATTTTTCGGAGTACCGGGTAGTTACGGGAGAAGCAATGGGCCTTGATGGGCTTTAGTGGGAAGAGGAGAAAGGGCCAAGGGGCTGCTGCGCCCCCCCTCCCCTTTGGTCCGAATTGGACTAGGGAAAAGGGGGCCGGCCACCTCTCCTTCTCCTCCACTTCCTTCTCCCTTCCTCCCCTCTTGATGGACTCCTACTAGGACTTGGAGTCCTAGTAGGACTCCCATCCTGGCCGCACCAATAGCCTTGGCCGGCCTCCTCCTCCTCCATCCTTTATATACTGAGGCAGGGGACACCCCATAGACACACAAGTTGATCCTCGTGATCGTTTCTTAGCCGTGTGCGGTGCCCCCGTCCACCATATTCCACCTCGGTCATATTGTTGCAGTGCTTAGGCGAAGCCCTGCGACGGTAGAACATCAAGATCGTCATCACGCCATCGTGCTGACGGAACTCCTCCCCGACGCTTTGCTGGATCAGAGCCCGGGGATCGTCATCGAGTTGTACGTGTGCTAAGAACTCGGAGGTGCCGGAGTAACGGTGCTTGGATCGGTCGGATCGGGAAGACATACGACTACTTCCTCTATGTTGCGTCAACGCTTCCGCAGTCGGTCTGCGTGGGTACGTAGACAGCACTCTCCCATCTTGTTGCTATACATCACCATGATCTTGCGTGTGCGAAGGAAATTTTTGAAATTACTACGTTCCCCAACACAACGAAGGTTACAGAGGCCCCGCCCGCGTCTTTAGATTGATAGACGGTTGGTGTTGTCATTGGTCCCTGCTGAGACGCCTTACCAGCCGTCGCCTTTTTATTCTTCCTGGGCCTAAGAGCCACATCTTCATCGTCATCTGGGAGATCGATGACGTTGGGCGGAGCTACGGAGAACATCAGTCGACTCTAAAGTGAACCGCTAGAATTCAATCGACCGAGTAGCCAAGAGCAAGATCATATGAGTTTTTACCTTGGTTGGAGGTGACCGTATCTTCCATCTCCTCGTCTCGGTACTAGAGAGAAGAGGTTCCTGATGTAGGAGCACTGCAAAGACCCGCACCCAGTCGGTTATGTTCTGTTGTTCGAGTCGACACAAAAAAAACAAGTCAGATGATTACCCGGAGATGGTAGGGATGGTCACTTTGATCCTGGGCAGAGCTTTTGGCAGTTTGAAGGAGGTGGTTTTTGGTGCTTTTGGCGCTGGAGGTGGCACAACCTTGGGCTGCTTCGGAGCCTTCTCAATCAGCGCTGGGGAAGACGTCCTGGGACGCTTCGAAGACTGCCCAGTCGACGCAGTCACCAGGTCCGGAGTGCTCACTGGGTTGTGAGTGTGTTTGGATCTCCTCTCCCTGCGAGGAGGCGAGTCGACCTCTTCGTCTTCAGTCGATTCGTCGCTCTCCTCGTCCTCCTCGGCATCCGAGCGCCACTCGCCGCTCTCGCCCCCGCTCGCTCCTTCCTTGACGTCTTGCTCCTGCACTCCATTGGGCATCGAGTACATGTCAATGAGGGCCTGAAAAGACAATGATCAGAAGAAATTCAGTCGACCATCATCAAGGTGTCACACAGTGAATCGGAAAGATACTTGGTAAAACAGAATCATACCTGCTCCGGCTGGCGCGAGTGGTCGAATGGAATCACCCTCCTAGACCCCCGAGGGTTGTCTTTGTTGTTGGTGATTCCCATCAGCCACTTCTCCAAGATGTCCTCACTGATGTCCTCCGGGTGGATCCGAGTGGAGTCCTCGAGTCCAGAGTACATACACATCGGAAGATCATGAGCCTGAAGTGGTTGGATGCGTCGACCGAGAAAGACCTCCAGCAGGTCCATCCCAGTCACCCCGTCACGGACGAGTTGGACGACCCGCTCGACCAGCACCTTGACCTGCGCCTTCTCTTCTGGGACCACCTTCAGGGAGGAGGGCTTCTCCACTCAAGCCAGAGAAAAGGGAGGAAGTCCAGTCGACTGACCTGGGGTCGGCTGGTCCTTACAGTAAAACCAAGTCGACTGCCAGCCTCGGACCGAGTCGGGAAGGATCATTGCTGGGAAGGTGCTCTTGTTCCTCATCTGGATCCCCAGGCCCCCGCACATCTGGATCACGTGCGTCCTCTCATCACTCGGATTGTCCTTTTTGACTGACTGGGAGCGGCAGGTGAAGATGTGTTTGAAAAGACCCCAATGCGGTCGACAGCCCAAGAAATTTTCACACATTGACACGAAAGTAGCCAGATAGACTATGGTGTTTGGAGTGAAGTGGTGGAGTTGAGCCCCAAAGAAGTTCAAAAGGCCCCAAAAGAAAGGATGGGGGGCAGAGAAAACCCGCGATCGACGTGGGTGGCGAGGAGAACGCACTCACCCTTCCTTGGCTGTGGCTCGGTCTCGTTCCCCGGGAGCCGCGCCGATTTGTGGGGGATCAGTCCCCCCTCCACCAGGTCGTCGAGGTCGTCCTGGCTGATCGTCCAGCGGATCCAGTCGCCCTGGATCCAGCCCGACGGTAGGCCGGATCTCGACGAGGATCCGCCCCGGCTGGTCCGCTTGCCCTTCGCCTTCGCGGTTGCCTTCTCGCGCGCTCCAGCGCCACCGTCTTCTCTTTTCTCATGACGGCGGATTGAGTTTGAGCGAGGGTTTGACGATGAGAGCAGGAGCGAGCGTGGCGGAGAGGTCGAAGGAAGAAGAAAATAGAATGGGAGCGCACGGGGCAGAGACCCGGTCCGGTTCCTTTTATAAGGTCGTTCCCCGAGTGACTGACTGGTAGGCCCAGACGATCTAAACAAATCCCGCAACAGTTGCGCATGCAGTACGTGGCGAAAAAGGTGGCACGGAAATCGAGGAGACTTGCCTAATCCGTCCGATTACCGCAGCCCCGCCCGTTTGGCGCTCTTCCCGAAATTCGAATCCCGCGAAATCCACGGAGAGTAGAGCAACTTGTCAGACTGAAAACGTCCTCTACATTATTATTCGGAATTCTACCATGAAAATTCACTCGAGAAAAACCAAGAATGGACCAAGGCGACTGAAGAAGAAGTTGGCATTGTCTCCTCAGTTCATGGCTCCAGAACAAGTTATACTCACAGCACGAAGAATGAGTCGGAAGTGTTCTCAACTCCTTCCCCACTCAAACCCTGATCATTCAGGGGCTAATGACGAAGCTATGTACCTAGGGTAGGGTCATGGATCTATCCAAGATACCCTCCCCAAGGACATCTCTAAAAGAACCAGAAGCAGTCGAAGAGAGATCATCATCCACTCGACCATGAAGTTATGTTCCAATCGACAGTTTTGAAGACACTCAACCATGCGAACAACCACTCGACCACCAGAAGATGTGAAGCCACTCACTCTGCAACGGTCAAGATTTAAGTCATAGCTTTAATAATCATTTATGGGACTTTACTCCGGATGTTACCAGTAACGTTCATCCTTTATGAACATTGAACCCTGTGTAACGGAGGGGAGCTGGGGTCCTGGCACACTCTATATAAGCCACCCCCCTCCTCTGGGGCAAGGGTTCGCACCTTTTGTAATTCACACACATATATCCAGTCGACCGCCTCCGGGCTCCAAGACGTAGGGTTATTACTTCTTCTGAGAAGGGCCTGAACTCGTAAAACTCGCGTGTACAACTCCTCCATAGCTAGGATCTTGCCTCTACATTCCTACCCCCCCTATTCTACTGTCAGGCTTAGAACCACGACAGGCGATTCACCACATGGACATGAAGTCGGCGTTCCTCAACGGCGACCTGGCGGAAGAAGTATATGTCCAGCAGCCACCGGGGTTCGTCGCCGCTGGCCAGGAGCATAAGGTGTTGCGACTGCAGAAGGCGTTGTACGGACTGCATCAGGCCCCGAGAGCGTGGAACACCAAGCTCGACGCAACTCTTGTCGCCATGGGCTTCCGCCGCTACAACTCTGAGCATGCGGTCTACGCACGTGGATCCGGCCACGAGCTTCTTCTTCTGGGGGTGTACGTGGACGATTTGGTGATCACCGGAGCAGATTTCAAGGAAATCGATAACTTCAAGAAGGAGATGAAGGGCACATTCAGGATGAGTGATCTCGGGCTGCTCTCCTATTACCTAGGCATTGAGGTGCGCCAGGAAGCAGCCGGGGTGACCATCGCTCAGAGCACGTACGCCGACAAGATTGTGGAGAGGGCTGGACTGGCTGGGTGCAATCCGAGTCCGACACCCATGGAAGCACGTCTGAAGTTGAGCAAGGACAGCACGGCGGCTCCGACCGACGCAACAACATACAGAAGCTTGGTGGGGACGCTGCGCTACCTCACGAACACATGGCCTGACATCACCTATGTTGTCAGCTATGTGAGCAGATTCATGGAGTCACCCACCGTCGAACACCTGACGGCGGTAAACCACATCATCAGATATGTTGCGGGGACACGCAGCTTGGGCTGTCACTTCCCGCGCCGAGGAACTGGAGGAGCAAACCTCTTTGGGTACAGCGACAGCGACATGGCCGGTGACATTGACGATTGCAAGAGCACGACGGGGGCACTGTTCTTCATTGGAGAGAGCCCCGTCATATGGCTGTCGCAGAAACAGAAAGTGGTGGCCCTCTCATCTTGCGAGGCAGAGTTCATAGCGGCCACCACTGCTGCCTGTCAAGGGGTGTGGGTGGCAAGACTGCTCGCAGAGATCACCGGCGAGAAGCTGCAGGTGACTATGCTTCTGGTGGACAACAAGTCCGCCATTGCACTCTGCAAGAATCATGTTCTGCATGACATAAGCAAGCATATTGACTTGCGCTACCACTTCATCAGAGAGTGCATAGAAGAGGGGAAGATGGAAGTCGATTACATCAGAACTGGAGATCAGCTGGCTGACATCCTGACAAAGCCTCTGGGATGAGTCAGATTCTTTCAGCTGTGTGACAAAATTGGGATGAAGAAAATAATGTAGGCAGACTAGAGTTTAGGGGGTGATTGTTGAATAAACCCAAGTCTGGAGGTTTTTAGGCTAGTGTAGTTTGTTTTCTTCAGTTTCGTCAGGTAGTTTCAGGTAGCGAGAATAGCTCATGTTTTCGTTGGAGTCTAAACGAGTCTTGCGCCCCCTCCAGATCGCTCGTGGGATGGCACAAGCACCACGATCGGTGGTGGCGGAGTGTAAGGGGTCACGACCCCATTTTCCTTGTTGCTTCCGCAAATAAAACGAGAGAAAGAAGAGCAGAAAAGCTGCAAGTTTTACGCAACGCAAAACCTCCCTGTTCTTCCTGTCATTTGAGTTTTCAGACAGAGATCAAGGTGAGGTGAGTGAGATAGGCTAGAATTTGCCAACACAACTTACCTCTGTCTATTTATTAGGCCAAAAGGGTCTGTCTACGGCTTTTAGTTTGTTGGGAAATGTCTACAGCTCAATTGAATGGGAATATATATTGTTTCTCCATCGGCTTTGCACATCTATACCTACTAATAAAAGAAATATAGGTATTCTTAGTCCGTCATGCTATTTTGTAGAAAACCCCTGACGTTTCTGACATTAAACCTGCTGTACATAACAATTGTTTTTAAAAATACTTATATCTTCTAAACCGTAACTTCAAATTTAACATGATATATATGGAATTTGATTATAAAAATATGTAGAATCTAAATATGATGTTATTTTATCTGTTAACAACTTTTTTATTAAAATACTATCTAGGCTGCAATGTTAATCAATAATGCATTATCCGTCTTTTTTCGTACCGGTACTGATTCAGATTGGGGATGAACACCTCAGCAAAATCAGGATTTGACATGAAATTGAAGATAAATTTGCTAGAGACACCCAATAAATAAATACATGCATGACAAAAAATAAAAAAAATAGACCCAATAAAGATGGGATGTCCACTATAAAATAAATAAAGGAGAAAATACAGAGGAGATCTGATAAAAATGAGATGTTGCATTATTATCCTATATATAAGAAGAAGAAAAAAGAGGACATGCATGAAAAAATTAAAAGGAGGCATGCATGAAGAAAAAAAAGACAAATTTGATAAGATATAAGTAGTGATGAAACAGGGACCAATACCTATAACATGTGTGGCAAGAAATAGTGATGAAATAGGGGCACAAGTACGTGCGTCAACATGAGACCATACAAGAATGTTGTTTTCTAGACAAAAAACTCCTTTTATGATTAAAAATACTGTGTCTTTTTAACAACTCTTCGTGTATTTGAGAAATAGCTACAAATTCTCGGAATATAGAGCATTTTTGCAAA
The DNA here is from genome assembly GCF_002162155.2 of Triticum dicoccoides. NCBI lineage: Eukaryota > Viridiplantae > Streptophyta > Magnoliopsida > Poales > Poaceae > Triticum > Triticum dicoccoides. The sequence continues at coordinate 528,647,646 of NC_041392.1, forward strand.
TTAAGAGCGTTTGGTATTATTTTTTTCTCCTGTTGCAATGCACGGGCCTTTTTGCTAGTCTATGCATACAAATCTAAGATAATAATTATGTTCATCTAGTGCAAAAAATATAGAACTTGTTCTCATTGCTTAAAAAAGGAATTCACATGAATTACAATGTTAAATCATTAGATCACCTGTTCTCAGAGTCATCGTAGACTGGGAAATAAAAAAATCTGATAGAGAATTAGTAAAAAAATCAAAGGTTTGCCTGCTTAATACGAGGAAACCCGAGCAAATATTATGATTACAACTCACACATAAAGATAAAAAAGATACGATCAATACCACCCTGACGTGGCCACCAACAAAAGCTCGACACATGCCAAGGATATCCATCTACCGAGGCCATCAACAAGCATGATCGTCTCATCACCCATCTCTCCAGATGCATCGATTTCGACCACACAACACACGATGGAAAAAAACACCGAACACTGCAACAAACACACTACCATGTTGCTCCTTACCAAGTAGTCGGCCATATATGCCCACCATTGCTCTTCTAACCGAGTCACAATGCCAACGGATCCGGGAACTGTCCTGACCTCCATACGGACAAGCCACGAGCAACTGGTCCTGCCAACGTACAACGGCTCCATGATGATGCCTCTAGGAAGAGCATCAATGCAGGAAGTGTAATCCTCATCCAATCAAAGAAGATTTCAACCAAGGGTTTCCGTTAGCTTGGGTCTAGGGGCGAGGAGGAAAAACAACATCACACCAGTGCTTCCTAGGAGGTTAAAGGTGCCTAGCAGAATTTCATCGTCACCTATTTTGGCCAAAGCACCATAACATGATAAAATGGGTTTAACCCAAATCTACCTTGGCTTCTCCAACCCATCATCGATCATTAGACTACCCGCGTGCTAACAGCTGCATCTGCCAAACTAGATCTCGAGATGTGAGTATAGAAACAAGTACAATGCACATCACAAGAACACAAATAAACCAAATTTGCGAGTAGATAGTACGTAAAAAGTCCAAATTTGGTGCGAACAATACCCGTTTGTGCTACTAGTCGTGGTTGTGTTGTGTTGATACTTAGCAAGTAGTGGTCTAAATTTTGATTTGAATTGTTGTGGCATGAAGAATGTAGATTATATTGTGCATGTGCCATCAGTTTGCTCTCTCCATCGGTCGACCTCACGCTCATGGTTGTGCTAATCTAACTCATGAAAATACAGAATTATTTTGCTCAAACATAATATCATAAAAATCACATATATCTCATTACAAAGGTGTGGCAAAATGCCACATCTGCTTATTGAACAGTAGCAACACATCCTTGTAAAGACACATTACTTAAGGAGACACATCCTTGTAAACACACATTACTTAAGGAGCCTACACAAGTACACCACATGCACGATTATTTCAACTTTTCTAGCTAAGTACCGTGTGATGCGGCCATCATGTATTCGTAAGCACACACACTCGCAAGCTCGAGCTTATTTATTTGCCTACGAGCTAGAAAATGGCTGATTAATCAGTTAGATAGATCAGACATGAACCTTCCAGTACATTTATTCCAGCTTTTTTAGATATATAATATATCAAGTACTGGTAAACCCAAGCTTCGCCTTGGACTGTGGTCGTGGAACTTGGTTGATCAATCAGTTGGATAGATCAGTTGAACCTTCTCCCACCGGTGCCCGTCGGTCGCTGGCAGTTGAAGTACATGGCGGCAACGGGCTGGCTGAGGTTGAAGCGGCGTGCGAAGTTGCACGAGTTAAAGTTTTGGCGCACTTGTGGCGCAAACACTGTCCCCCGCCCTAGCTGCTGGTACAACACCAACACGATGCGGTGGATGCCCATGGTCGGTCTTGGGCTCTCATATGGCACAATCTCTTAGCCTGCCATTTCATCAACAAATAAGGTAGTTAAGATATGATAAACATGCACTTTTCCCCGGAAAAAGAAAAAGGGATAGCATGTGATTTGTGATTTTTTTACTGTATTTGTCCCCTTCCTTGAGATAATTGATTTGCAGTAAGGTGGAAGATGATGAAAATAACAGTTGTAAAACCGTCTTTAGATTCAACATGGGTGTACATGCATCATTTTGTTCACTACTTGAAGCTATTATTTATGTATATGCCGGAATTTTCTTGCTTACCCTGATTAGCATGGGTGCATTGGTAGCCAATTACTTGTAGTCACAGAAAATGAACTTTAAGTGTATTGATACGTCAATCATAAAATGTCAGATTAGATACATGCTTTCAATATACTCATCGCCATTTTTCAGGGCATTACTCCCTCGATCTTTAAATATATGACATTTTATGGAAATATATGAAATCATAGATATTTATATTGCTTTTCGAGGATCTCACCATTTCACCTAAACCTCATTTAGTTCGGGAAGGAAGTTTGTAGTGCAATTATGTTCCATTGATGGGGCGTTAAAATGGCAGTTGCTACTTGGTAACATAATATGTGTTTTACCTCAACATAAAGCCAATAATCCATTATGTGTTCTCTTCTTGAAGTCATATTACACAAGTAAAAAAATGCCTCATTTTAAAGTAAATATTCTTCCTTCAATTTTGTGTGTGTCAGTTCTGCAACTTCTTGCTTACACACAATTATACCTTTCACTATATGTATAGCAACATTGCACCAATTGATGTGGAAAATACCTAACTAGGTTTGCCAAATACTTTGCAACAATAATTAAAAAAATCTAGCATTATAAAAAATATTCTACAAGTACAATATACAAAATAATACAATTTCATACATCAGAATAATTTAAACAATAACCTTTTAAAATTGTACATTAAGTATAAGGGTTTGCGCATGAATGGAATATCAACTGTAATACCTTGTATGAACCATTTGGCAGAGAGCATGGATGAAAACTTTAGTGTTATGGGAAGAAATTTTAACATATTATTGGATGAAGGAAAGTTTTACATGAATGCAAGGTATGGTAACTGTGTATGCTTGTTTGCATATAATGTGGATATATACTCACCAAAGCTATTGTTTGTTGAGGATGGGACATCTGTCACCATCCTGCATACCAAAGAAATAAAATAATTAGAGAAGTTCACCAACTTATAGTTGTGATCCAAAAAACGTGCATGTCGTAGAAGAAGACAGCTCGTGTAGGAGTTCCGACTTACCAATGCAGGTACTCCCTCAGTGTCGGGTTGCTGGGATTAGGCGCATCAGGATCCACCATAACCTAATTATTTGCAATTAACACAACACATGGCCGACATGTTAGGGGATAAAAATTAACCATGGTTATATTTTGGGTCGAGCTACCAACAAACAAGTTCATGCAACATGCAACAATGAGCTTGCTAGGTGAAGCCCTTGGTCTCCCATGCTCTTTGGAGTCCACACCACACCATACACTATGTCCTATTATCAGTGCAGTACTCCTTTTGAGTTCAAAGTAATAGGCTTACTAGGGTATAGGCAACACGAAAATCATCACCGCCGATATCAACTCTAGGTTTTAGAGAGACTGACGGTGACCGCAACTCCATGCCATTAAACACAGGCCTCCCATCATACATCACAGTTAGAGGCACTGAGCTAGCAAATGGGTCTAAAACATCTCCAACCATATGCGCCCTTGTCAAGGAGTCATTCGCCATGATATTTTGGAGTCTCAAAGCATGTGTATACACTCTTCAACTACAAAAGCATGGAAGATTACAAGGATTTGAGGAGCTATTTATAGACCCCGAGAGGGCTCTACTTTTACATGTGCGTGCCAACACACACGCACGCACGCGCGTGGTTCACATTCTAATAATTTTGACAATTTCTACTCCCTCGAACAAGAGCTTGCTTTCAGTTCACGTTAGCTACATTCGTTTTAATAGAAATATGGTGCCGATCTACTTTCCACAATATGCCCTTCTACTTGTTTGGTAGAATTTTAGACTTTATTCCTTTGTCGTGCTAGTGTTTTTAGCACCATCTCTTTCACGCGATAAGAGCACATATAACAAATGTTTGGGAATCGCATATGTCCTTACCATATCAATTATATAGAGTTATATATCTTGGGTTCTTCCACGCATTAAATTCCAAGAGGAAGGCCTCTACTTCTGATTTTACATGGTATCATTTATATATAATTGGGCATGTATCAGTTGGCTAGCTACAGTGTCAATTAGCCCCAATGCTTAATATAATACTATGCGTCAGCATTCAGTATACATCATTATATCAATTTTACATAATACGGTTTCGGATAGGAGGAAAAACGTCGGCCTCGACTTTGGTTGATGTACACTGCCATCACTTCTACATAAGTTCCAATCTTTTTTCCTTATGACAAACAAAAAGTGATACACTTTTAAAATTGAAACAAAAATATAGTAGACGTGTACAAGGGCACAAACCATATGTGGTGTTAAGTCCTCAAATTGGCCGCTTTGACTTATACATTTTAATAAAATATTGTTCTTGTCACTAATTTTTAATTCATTAATTTGACAACTATTAAAATTGATAATGTTTAGCATGCACGTATACAAATAGAGGATCTCTATTGTTGAGAACAGATTCCATGCATGATTTTTATGCCCATGAGCTCATACACCTCTGAAACAGCCATGCATAGTTGACCCTTCAATAACTTCTCCAATTTCTCTCACAAAATACTGAAAAATATGGAGACGTTAATTTATTTTCTCAAAGTTATGGTTTGTCTATAGTATTCTTGAGTTGTGATCTTGGCCCCTTTGTTTTGTGCTCAACTTGGTTTTCAGTAAAGCATTTTGAGAATGTGTTTTCAAAATTTCTCAAAGCAATACACCGAGCTAGGCTTTTGCTCTGCTTTATATATAAAGAAACCACCATAATCACACAAATCGTACACGCGTAGGAAGGGAAAATAGAGTCTGTTGCGGCAACATCACAAACACGCCCAGGTGAAATAAAGAAACATACCAATAGAGGATCATCAATCATGTTGCCTAGACGGTCCTTGTCTCGATGCCTCCAGATCCAGTGCAAGTGCTGCAAGAAGGCCACAAATTTAAACATCGAGTCAGTAGCACATCGTAGAAAGGCCAACTCAATAACCATTTGTTATGTGTAGTCCAAATGGTCTAGGTCATCACCGTTAACACTAACCAGAAGAGGCGCCCCCACATACCGGTATGGTTTTCCTGCACTTCTAGAAACTCATCAAAGTCTAGCTAGGGCCAGCCACTCAGGCCACAGGGCATATTGGACAAAACCCCAAAGGAAATGGGCAGCGGGGCATGAGAAAAGAATGTGGGTCCCAAACTCAAGAACCACACAAAGAAAGAAGAGGCCATCGCCCATGCTGCTCAAAGTAATTCACAAAGTGTTCCTTTCAATGTCAAGAACATTTCAAAAATAGATGCAACGTACCAAGGTGGAAAAACAAAATTAATGATGATGTCCTAGTTCATTTGTTTGTTGACTGAGCACTTATTTTTAGTTCATGGACCTCATTACCGGGCTTGCCGGCTGGGCAATGCCTTACGTTGTTACCAAGGAGGGAGTATGCTATTTTACGGTGATTTACATGAAAAATAACATCTTGAGCGTCTGGACTTATGGTTTTCCCAGGGTTCAAAGAGTTTCTAGGTCTGGTAGTTGTTGTTTTGGCTTAGACTCAGTCGCACAAAGTTAGACTTCAACGAGGTTATTGTTTGATGATGACTCCCCAAGATGTCAAACCTTTTTAATAAAAATAATGGTTGCACATCATGTTATAACACACGTATACTTGCAGGATTTAGTGAGAAAATGTGACCAGTCGTTGCACCTGTTAGGTAGTTTCTGTACATGATAGATAGATCATCAATCGTTGCACCTTACAAACTTAGCTCTTGATATATCTATTTAATCTTATATATGTGCAACTGCATCCCATAACCAAAAACTGAAGGGTCTTGCTCTCTTGTACCTTATTTGTCGAATATGCTCTATTATACCTTCCTAAGTTAACTTCCATCAGAATGCGACACGTGATGTTCTAGGCTAGAATGATAGACCGTGTATGTCAGCTGAAAGAAAGAAGCAAACAGCTTGCTCAAATGCAAATCGACACGTCATGTATGTAACCATGGGCCTGAGATTAACGCTATGCAGGAATGTTATTCCTCTGTACTACTAAAGCAGTGTACTACATGTAATTTTCGGTCCCCGTCGCTTCGTTTATCTATTTGTGACCCAATTCTAATTCCACCGATCTATTGTGGAAGAATATAACCTCACCTCCACTATATACTAACTTTGGTTTATATTCTCCCGTCGCGATATTACACAGTAATATCTCTTGTGGCCTGTTGCCTTTTAGCTAGATCAAATAATAGTTCATATCCTACAAATTTGCCTAGGAATTATGCTTGACTGTGGCTAAACTCTGATGGCCAAAAACTATGCAAACATAAGTAGACTATACCATAGATGCATCACTAACATTTTGACATAAAACTGAGCTCAGTGCTTAACAAACAACATATTAAGAAAAGGATACTAAAATAATGATAGTGTTGTGGTATATATGCAAAATATTTTTTAAAGGAGGCAAAAGACTTGCCTCGTTCATTAATTAGGGGGGGAATAGAGTTGAAGTTTTTGTTACAACACCTAGGTGCGAGAGCACCAAAGCAAGAGTCCACTCTTGTGGCATGATTACACCCAATTTTTTGGCACCCGCGGCTACCCAAGTTAGAGCCTCTTACTTAATATTCACCAGGAGAACTGTCGGTAGTGCGCTCTTGAGTTGTAAGATACAAACATTTCTTCCATTCTAGATGGTCCAGGAGGTGATAAGTGAGAGAGTAGCCATCGCCTTCCGGTTTGGAACGGTAGAGTCAGAAAGACTAGTCCACCAAACTTTGATGGAACGTTCCAAGTGCCAGTTGGTGGTGTCAATGTTTTCAAGTTGAACTCATTCCTTAATCATGGCCCGGAGCCTTATGGAGTATCTGCACTTGAACATGAGGCGCTCGACGATTCCTACTCGCGCTTGCAAAGGGGGCAAAGTCTATAGTTGGACCATCTCCGCTTAGCCAACCGGTCAGCGGTTCAAACCCTATTTTACATGGCCAACCATGCAAAAAAATTGACCATCGGAGGATCCCAAGCCTTCCAAACCGCCGGTTCCAAGGGGGGTAGAGAAGGCCGAAGAATTGTGCCAAGTAAGCAAACTTGGCTGTGTAGATCCTGCTCTCGGCGTGTTTCCATATGATGTCATCTTCGGCGTTATCCTCGAGGGTGAAGCCACAAATGGTTGTCCAAAGCATAATGAATTATCCTAGATGCTCTAAGGTGAAGTTGGTGATGACCACAAGCTTTGGAGAATGTCATCAAGGAAGATGTGACCATATCGAATCAGAACCATCGAGCTTTTCTGAAAGTTAGTGCGAAGGCCCGTGACATCGCCAAATGCATTAAGAAAGATGGAGAGAATGTCAGTGTATTTCTTGATGGGGGCGACGAAAGTCGCATCTTCGGCATAGATGGAAATTCTCATGATGGTACTGCGACAAGGAATCTTATGCATCAGCCTTTTCCTAGTTGCCACATCGAGGATTTTTTGAAAAGGGTCGGTGGCGATGACAAAAAGTAGGGGGAGAGGGGTCCCCTTGATGAAGGTCATGATCGTGGGTGTTGGGATTTCTGGGAATGCTATTGAGGAGCACCCTCAAAGAGGAGGCGCACAAGAGAGCGGTGATCCAATTCTGCAAAGTTTTCAGGAACCCACAGTGTTGCATGATGTCAATGGTATATTCCCACTTGACAGATCCGAAGGCCTTCCTAATGTCCAGCTTGATGAGGAGGGACGGGGTTTTGCTCTTGTGAAGACATTGTGCAAGATTTTCATGTACATGAATGCTCATCGTCTTTATGAAGGCACTTTGGGCATTGGAGACAAGCTTGTTCATGTGTGGGGCAAGCCGCATTGCTAAGATTTTAGCAACAATCTTAGTGATGGTGTGGATGAGACTAATAGGTCAAACCTCAATGATCCCCTTGGCACCCTCCTTTTTTAGAATAAGCACAATGTTTGAAGAGTTGAGCCAATTAAGGTTTTTGGTGTGGAGATTTTCGAAAAGCGAGATCACATGCATGGCATGTCCTTTATAATGTTCAACAACACTTGATAAATAGCCTGGTCCATCCGGGCAAGGAGCCTTATCGCTCGACATAAGATTGATGGCCTTCCGTACCTCATCCAAAGAAATGGGCTCCACAAGGGAGTCCAAGTTATGCACCTCAAGGCCCAGCTCGTCCCAATTAAACTGATGCACCTGCGAATTCTTCTTCCCTATGGACATGGTGAAGTGATCATGAATCACCTTCTCTTTTGCTTCATGCTCGACGATCCCCCCATGGTTGTGCTTGATCCTATGAATGTACATTTTGCAACGCCTTCCATTGATCCTTTGACAGAAAATATTGTGTTTGCATCCCCCTCTTTGATGTTGGCCAATCTTGCACATCGCTCTTTAAGATCCCTCTCCAAGATCGCCAAGTCAATGAACCTCCATTTGAGCCTCGAGCGGAGATCACTTTCACCGTTAGAGAGTTGCTGACTATCTTGAGCCATGTCAAGGTGTAGGATCACCAAAGGAAGGCATGAGCTGGGATCTTAGATTTGGAGAATAACCCCCAACTTCAATCAGAAAGACGAAGGCCAAGTTTTTTGAGCTTGTGGTGCAGGAGTTGGTAAGGTTCGGTGTGATCTAAGTGCTCCTTCCAAATGTCTACAATGACCTCCTTGAACCCTGGGATGGAGACCCAAAAGTTCTCAAACTTGAAACTCCACAGCTTGTGAGGTCCCTGTGCCTCCGCAATTAGAAGTGGGCAGTGATCGGATAGCAAAGATGAGAGGGCGTGTAGGATGTCGTTGTCGAAAAGATCATCCCACTCGGTGTTGCAGAAGGATGAATCAATCTTGCAAAGTGTCAAGTTTTCCTGCTCATTGGACCATGTAAACCGCCTATTTTGTAGGTGGATCTCTTGAGTCCACAACATTGTAGCATGTCACAAAACCGGTTGAGACGACTTGTGTTGATATTTTGCTTGTTTTTGTCATGGGCACGATATATTTTGTTGAAGTCCCCAAGAGCAAGCCACGGAGTCCTAGTAGGAAGTTTATGGGAGATGAGCTCGTCGAAAAAGGCGTCCTTGAGTGAGCCAGAAGTAGGGCCATAGACAGTGGTAATCCCGAACTACACATTTGAAGCCTTGATACGAATCAAGTCAAGAGGAAAAATACTTATATTATTTTTCTATATTAACCTATTAGTCTAGTGTCTAGTGTCAATTGCTACTTTATGCATGTATTCGACTTTACAGAAAATAAATATCTACAGAGGTCAAAAAATCGTGACAATTTAATACAATTTTTTTGGGGCACAAAGATTCTAGGAAGCATCGGATGGACACGAGAGGAGTCAGGGGGGCACACTGTCTGGTGGCATGGCCAGGGCCTAGGATTGCGCCCCATGGCCGTGCTGGCCCCATAGATATTGCCTTACGTCCATTCCTCCATTTATAAATTATATATTTCCCGAAACCATTTTCAGAAAATTTCTTCAATTTTTCCGTGGCCGCAAGCTTTTGTTCTTCGGAAATTCAGTCTAGAGGCCTGTTTCTGTACTCTGCTGGAGGGGGAATCCATTGCCGGAAGATTCTTCATCAACCTTGCTACCTTCATGACCATATGTGAGTAGTTCCCTTAGGACCTCAGGGTCCATAGTAGTAGCTAGATGGCTCTCTATCTCTTTGACCTTCGATACCAAGTTCTCATGAGCTGCCTCACATGATCAGGATCAATTCGGTGTAATTCATGGATGTGTTTGTTGGGATATGACTGTCGGGTATATGTCATAGAATAAATAATAATAGTTATTATTTTCTTAATGGTCACAACTATGTTTAGGCTCGAAGGAAAACTCATGTGTGTGGAATAATAAACGGTAATATAGATTCTTAGTCTTGTCGCTAAGACTAGCTCAAGTGTTGCATGATGGTTCTGTTTTCTTGATCATGACCATGAGTATGCCGGAAACTTTGAGGATATAATGTTAGAAGAACACTTAAGTTGAACCGACTCAATTGTTGTTACACTATGAGATCCATACGTCACAAGTTAATGGTGTACAACACAGAAAAAGTTAAATGTTTGCATAATTTCTTAGACCATGACATTATCGAGTTCCTTCATACTTGCTTCATGAACTTTGGGGTTTGTTAAAAGTCATCTCTAACATGGTTTCCTGTTTGGTTACTTTTCAAAATGCCTTGATTATTTTGTTTTTTCCAAAATGCACACTAAAAATACAAATGTAGTGGTTTCCTGTTTGTTTGTTTCTTGGTCGGTTTTCTTCGGTTTCTCTTTTTATTTCCTATTTTGTTTTCTTTTTCTAAAATTCGTGAACTTTTTTTTTCAAATTGATCAACCTTTTTCAAATTCGTGAACTTTTTAATTTTTCCAATTCCATGATTTGTTTTCAAAATTGATGAACCTTTATTCAAAATCAAAGACTTTTTTTAAATCATGGACTATCTTCAAATTTTGATGAGATTTTTAAAAATCAGTGGACATTTTTTCAATTTGTGAACTTTTTTCAAAATCAATGAACTTTATCCATTGATAAAAAATTCAAAATAGCTTTTTTCAATTTCATGATTCTTTTTCAAAAAAACATGGATGGACAACACAAGAGGAGAGAAAACCGAGAAAAAGCTAGCGAATGAAAACAAAAAAGGAAAGTGGGCGAGCAAGCGTGGCACTTTGACCAGCAGCATGCGGGCGGTGGGTTGTGGACGAGTAATGCTACACGTACAAACGAGTTACAAGGTTTTACAAAGAGAGTTAATTTGATTGGTCAATAGGTGGGGAGGCGGTCCATCTCCCCTGAAAATAAGGAGGGGGGCAAATTTGTGATTAGTTAGTAGATGGAAAAAAAATCCTAATCAGCATGTAATTGCATGTATCTTTTTGTATGTTTAGCATTATTTGTTGTTTACTTGTGGTCCAGAAGGGAACACGTGAGGGCCAGGAAGCATAGCTGGCGCTAAACGTACCATATAGGAGCTCCCCAATCCCTATTCGAAGTTGAAGAATGGGAGCTCCTATATGCTGTGGAAAATCCTACTTCTGCTTAACACAACAGATTGTCGCCTGCATACACACTGCGACCGAGGAGGCAAGCGATCTGATGGGTCGGCCCATTTTTAAGGTAGCCTAGTTCAAGGTTTCTACCAGATTTCATAACCTTCTAGAAGGTTCTTGCATCGATTTTTCTTTCGCTGTTGTTTCTGTTATTTTTCTTCTCATTTTTTCTGTTTTATTTTCATAAATTAAGAAACTACAAAAATGTTTAATTTTTTTGAATTTTTCAATATTGAAATATTTTTTGGAATTTCAAGTTTTGTTCACCTTTTCAAAACAACCACGTTAAAAAACTATTCAGAATTTAAAATTTTGTTCACAATTTAAAATAAATGATCGTAAGTTCAAAAAATATTCAGAATTTCAAAATTTTCTTCATGTTTTCATATTTCTTTCCATTTCTTTAAATAATGTTTCCAAAAATTGTTCACATTTTCAAATATTTTTCGTGTTTTTCGAAAAATGTTAGGAATTATAAAAAAATGTTCATGTTTTTTGAAATTGTTCATGTTTTTCAAAAAATATTCATAATTCTAAAAAAATCCATAGGGTTTTAAAAATAGAATTTCATTTTTTGTGCATTTTTCAAAATATTTGGCATTTCATAATTGTTCACAACTCTGCAGTGAGTTTTAAAGTATTCTGCGCATCTAACAATCTCAGCTGTTGTGGTATCCCCATCACACCAATGTTTAAGTCCTTAACTTCACAATGGTGTCGCATTTTCCTAAATTTATTTTAGGCCATTTAGTCAATGTTTGTTCAGTGAGAGGAGACGTTTCTATCGACTATGAAGACGTCTGTGATGACTTTTTCAATATCAAACAACGTGTCGGTTCAGTGTGTCGGAGGTGTTTCATAGGGGTGAGTATATATGCATATGCATAAGTGTTTGCATCTATACTGTGTTAGGAAGATCACTAATGGCCAGGTCCGTGCGTAGAGGAGTACGTGGTCTCTAGTTCGATACATTCTCAGTGCACGGGAGATCCAGCAGGTTTGCGCCCGATTGCCACACACCGCACATGGGAATAGCGCCTGACTGGTCGGGCCTACCAAGCCCGTTTCAAGTTTTAACTCTCTTTTTTCCTCGGTATTTTCTTCTTTTTCATTTTCATTTTTGGTTTTTCCTTTCCCTTTTTTTATTTTGTGAACATTTTTTGAATTCATGAGTTCTTACTAATTATTGAAAATTTCTGCAAATCATGAGCATGTTTCAAATTTGTGAACATGTGTTTGAAATCATGAGCACTTAAAAAAATTTGTTAACATTTCTATACAAATTCACTGACATTTTTTGAAATTATGAATGATTTCCGAAACTTGTGAACATTTTTTTGAATCAGCAAACATTTTTTAATTGATAATTTGTTTTAAATTTGGGCATAATTTTTAGAAATTCATGAAACATATTCATGAATAAAATTTTAATATGTGTATATTTTTTCCAAAAACTATTATGAATCAAGATTTGTTTTGAAAACGTGAGCATTTTTTTTCAAATTCATGAACATTCTTTTTGACAAATTCGTGGACTTTTAATTGAAATTGCAAACATCTTTTTTCAAACTCGTGAATATTTTTTTCCAATTGATGAACTTGTTGTATCGATGAACTTTTGTATGAAATTTCGGAAAAAGTAGATATTTGCAAACATTTTTTCAAATTCACAGAGATTTTTTGAATATGTGAACATTTTAAAGTTTTTGCGAATGTTTTTTTATTAAATTGGGAATGATTTTTAGTAATTTGTGAAAAATTTATGAATTCACGAATATTGGTTGAAATTCGTATACAATTGTAAATTTGTAAAAAAAATTAAAGGGATGAAACTTCTAAAATCCATGAATATTTTATGATTTCTTGAACGTTTTACCGAAATTCACATTTTTTGAAATTTTGGAACCTTTTTTATTATCTGAATTATTTTAAAGAAGAACAAAACAAAAATAGAAAAGCAAAAAAGCAGGTGTCTAGCTCCGCAAATGGGCCTGCCCAAAGTGGCGCATTGGGGGATGGGAGGGTGCACGTTGACTCGTTCGCCAGCGTTCACCGCACTAAATAGGAGCTCCCGAGTATGTGGTCGCTAATGTGATACCTCATTAGTGCACTATGTATTTGGGGATTTTTACGTAGGGCGCTGAAAAGAGAAGTCGCTTGCGCCCCAGTGGGCCGGTCCAAGGGTGTGACCTTCTGTGCGTCGCACTCCTACTTGACGCCAAAAATTTCTCATATAACCCTTATTTTTTTGTCATATAGGAGATCCAAGGCATTGCCCACCGATTGCTGCGCGTCGCACGGGAGGCAGCGCCCGACTGGGCTAGCCCATTCACATAAAAGCATGACGCTGTATCACTCACATCACTATAGCGCAATTGTGGAACTTAAAAATTCCCACCATATGCACGGAATCAAACTTGGGACCTCTCACTGTTGAATGGATATTGCTAGCCATTGGAGCTAATGGGTGCTCATGATTATCAACACCACGAAACATTAAAAGAACTATCTCCAGTGGCAGATTGAATATGTTTAGAACTCTTTTGAACATTTTTAGAAAATTGAGTTTTATTTGTAAATTATGAATAGTTATTGAAAAGGGAACAATCTTTCACATTCTGAACAAAGTCGGAAAACATGAACATTTCTGTAAAATGGAACATTTTTTCTAAAACCCGAACAACTTTTGAAAATTCGAACTAATTTAGGAATGTGAATAATATTTAAAAATTATGAAAAATAATAATTCCATTTTCAATAAAATGAAAAAATTAGAAAAACTGAAGATTTTTTTGAACATGAACACTTTTCGGAATCCTGAATAATTTTTAAAATTTGTGAACAATTTCACAATTCAAAAACTGTGGAACAAAATTTTAAAAATACGAACAGTTTTGAAAATGCAAATAGTTTCTGAAAAATATGAAAAAAATACAAAACAGGAGTTTTTCTGAAAATTATGAATTTAAATAAAAAACAAAAGGAAAATATAAAGTGAAAAAACATAAAAAGGAAAATAAAAGGAAAAGTAACGGAAAGAAAGAAAAAATACAAACAAACCAAAAAAAGTTTGCAAACCTTCTAGAAGGTCCCCAAAACCGGGCAAAAACCTCCCTGAAGGTTTAAGAAACCAGTGGCTCGATCGCTCAGTAGGCTGGCCCATTCTATTGGTCTAGTTGTGCATGGTCGACAATTTACCGCATTATGCGGCAAATAGAAAATTTCTGAAGAATAGAAAAGCAAAAATAAATAAATTTGAGGCAACATCGCGAAGTTTTTATTGAATCGTCACAATGTTTACAAGGATGGATGATATATTCCCGGGGTGTCCTAACCAAACATAGCGGCCACCACCGAGAGATAAAGCATGCTTCGCTAAGTTGTGAGCTTCATAGTTTGAGCTCCTAAACTCATGGTTAAAATTACAAAAATCAAAAGCGGAAGAGTGATCTACTATTTCATGAATGATTGCGCCGTAGCTTGCCAAATTCTCCTTCTGTATGTCCTGTACAACCGTTTTGCAGTCCGACGCAACTTGAATACATCTCAAATAGAGGTCATCAGCCAAAGCTAGGGCTTCTCTAATGGTGAGAGCTTCCAAAATCGGGGGATCCACAATGTGTCTGAAGGAGAGAGTCGATGCTCCCATGAACATACCCCTGCCGTCTCTGCATATGACCCCAACAACCCCAAAACCTATGGACACAGCAACGTCAACGTTGAATTTCGCATTGCCTGATAGCGGGGCTAGCCATCTCTTCGGTCTAGCACTTGTTGGAGTCGCCATCCTTGGTTGCGTGGCATTGGTAAGTTGCAGCTCACCCAAGTAGTTAGTTATGAAACTGTTGACAGAATAAGGTGGCTAGAAAATATTCCCATGAATTGCCTTCCATCTTGCTGCCCATAGTGCCCATAACGTTACCACTAGGCGATCAAAGAGCTCTTTCGTCAATATTTCATGCAGTGAAAACAGCCACTCCTTCTGACTCTCCTCCTCACGATCCATCATATGTTGCACCAACTCTTCTGGCGCCAGCGCCCAGACACTCGCCACCATCGGGCATGAGACGAGAGCATGTTTCCAAGTGTCAACAACTTCACATAATAGACATGTATCCTCCATTGCCATGTGACGATGCTTTAGGAGCGAACCTGTCGGCATGGATTGTCGAACTAGCCGCCATACAAACACCTTGAGCTTGGAGGGGACTTGCATGTGCCAGATCATGGACCACTTGTTGGTCTCGTGCTACTCGTAAGATGTTCCGCCCTCCTCATATAACCACGCCTCCCGGCTATGCTTTGTCTTTAGAATCATACGGTATGCCGACCAAACACTGAAGGTTCCTCGAGGTTCTTCATGCCAGGCCCAAAAATCTCCCACTCGACGTGTGCATAAAGGAATCCATAGAATCTCTTCCGAATCAAAATGAGTGAACACAAAATGTACCAAGTTCTCATTCCATGTTGTCATTGTTGCACCTATGAGCTGCGCCACTCTCTTAGGAGGGTTCTGAACTCGAGCGCTAATGGGTCGCTTGAGGCAATCACGTGGGATCCAGTTGTGACGCCAGATATCTGTCGTCTCTCCATCTCCGATGCGTCATATGACCCCTTGCGCCAATATGTCATGACCATCCAATATTGTCCGCCATATATCTAGGATGGATGCAGTCCCAGTTCAGCCTGAAGGAGAGAACAATGCAGGAAATATACAACCTTGAGAATATGGGCACTTAGCGATATGCTATCTGTAAGGGTACGCCATGCCTGCCTTGCTAGGAGGGCAAGGTTAAAAATCTCCATGTCACAAAAATCTAGGCCCCCAAGTGCTTCGGTAGGGTCATAATATCCCACGCCACCCAACTGGGCTTTCTCTTTCCCTGCTTGGAACCCCACCAAAACTACCGGATGATAGACATAATATTCTCGCATAAACCTCGAGGCAATCTGAAGCAAGACATAGAATAGATTGGTATGGCTTGTGCAACAGATTTGTTCAAAACTTCTTTACCCGCAGCTGAGAGGAGTTTCTCCATCCATCCTTTGATCTTTTCCCAAACACAATCCCACAGATATGTGCACATACCGTTCTTTCAGTGGCCGACATCAGTCGGCATGCCTATGTAACGCTCACTTGGAGACTCATTGTGCACTTGCACGCTGTTCTTGACAGTTTCTCTCAACTGCTCCGGGCAGCCCTTGCTGAAGAAGATTGAAGATTTCTCATTGTTGATCCGCTATCCAGAAGCATTGCAATATGTATCAAGTAGGTTTGACACCATAGCTGCACCCTCCCCACTTGCCTTGAATAACAGCAGGCTATCATCTACAAACAAGAGGTGGTTAACCGCGGGAGCCGTGGGAGCTGATATGTCTCCAACGTATCTATAATTTATGAAGTATTCATGCTGTTATATTATCATTCTTGGATGTTTTACAATTATTTTATATCAACTTTATATCATTTTTTGGGACTAACCTAATGACCCAGTGCCCAGTGCCAGTTGCTATTTTTTTCTTGTTTTTTACATTGCAGGAAATCAATATCAAATGGAGTTCAAACACCGCAAATTTTTTTGTGGATTTTTATGGACCAGAAGACTCCCGATGGGCCAGATCAGCACCTAGGGGGTGCCCCGAGGGGGGCACAACCTACCAGGGCGCGCCCAGGTGGGTTGTGCCCACCTCGGCGGCCTCCGGCACCCCCTCTTTACCCTATAAATTCCCAAAAATTTCAAAAACCCTCGCGGTTAACCTAGATCGGAAGTTCCGCCGCCGCAAGGCTCTGTAGCCACCGAAAACCATTCTAGACCCTTTCTGGCACCCTGTCAGAGGGGGGAATCATCTCCTGTGGCCATCTTTGTGACGCCCTCAATTCAATCGTACACTAATCATACACGCAAATGTGTACGATCAAGATCAAGGACTCACAGGAAGATATCACAACACAACTCTAGACACAAATTAAAATAATACAAGCTTTATATTACAAGCCAGGGGCCTCGAGGGCTCGAATACATAAGCTCGAATACACAAGATTCAGCGGAAGCAACAATATTTGAGTACAGACATAAGTTAAACAAGTCTGCCTTAAGAAGGCTTGCACGAAAGCAACAACGACCGAAAAGGCACTGCCTCCTGCCTGGGAGCCTCCTAACTACTCCAGGTCGTCAGCGTCCGTCATGTAGTAGTAGGCACCCTCGGGGTAGTAGTAATCATCAGTGGTGTCGTCTGGCTCCTGGGATCCGTCATCTGGTCGTAACAATCGGGTATGGGGGAAAAAGAGGTAGCAAAGCAACCGTGAGTACTCATCCAAAGTACTCGCAAGACTTACATCAGATCTAAACTAAGTATGCATCTGTATCAAAGGAATGGGCTGTATGTGTGGACTAAACTGCAGAATGCCAGAAGAGAAGGGGCAAGTCTAGCCTATCGAAGACTAGCATCTTCAAGCATCTTGCAGCATTTAGAAGAGTACAGATCAACATAATGTAAAGTAGTAGTGTCATCAACCTCGGCCAGAGATCCTTTCTCGACTCCCTACGAGAAAGCAATCCCAGAGCCATACTATCCAGTTATCAGCTCAAGTATCCATTTCTAGTTGTATCGATCGGAATACAACTTCAAGTGTCCGTTACCGTAGGACAGGCTATCGATAGATGTTTTCTTCCCTGCAGGGGTGCACCAACTTACCCACCACGCTCGATTAACTCCAGCCGAACACACTTTCCTGGGTCATGCCCGGCCTTGGCCAAACAATACGCCGCAATCCGACCTAGGCTTAATAGAGAGGCCAACACGCCGGACTAAACCTATGCCCCCAGGGGTCTTGGGCCATCGCCCCAAGAACTCCTACACAGTGCGTGGGCGGCCGGTGAGCAGACCTAGCTACCTCCTTAAAAAGGCAGGTTCTTACCAGTCCAACCTGACGTGCACCGCTCAATCGCATGATGTCTATTAAGTTTCGGCCGATGCATACGATGCAGAACGCCCATACTATGCCCACGTGATGGTTAGTGCTATCAAGCCAAAGGCCCCTTGGATCAAATATCCAAAATGTTAGTGTGTTGGTAGTGCGGTCACGAGCAGAGACTCACGAAAGATGTGACCCCGTCGCCCCATCTCGAGTACTTGCGGCAAGGGCTAAGAATGCCCGGCCATGCCTCATAAGTATCTCGCAGGCACCTTCCAGGTCAACCGGACTCCACATCACTCGCAATTAAGCTCGCGCGGTTACCCTTTAGGGCCGACCCATCTTTAGTAACCTGGTTCAGGGTAAAGTCATAGTAACCATAGTAACCGTGTGTCTAACACCAAGGGGAACCCTGAGGAACCACCCTCGATGGATTCCACTTGATGTAATCATCAAGGTGAACGTAAGAGGAACCACCCTCGAGGTTCACACTTGAGGGGTTGCACGGCAGAGTCGTATCGGAAGTGGTTAAGGAGGAAATCACCCTCGATGACCACAATCGAATAGCTACACTACAGAGATCTCATCAGGAGTGATGTATGAGGTGTCACCCTCGGCACTCGATAGTAACTCTGCAGAGTCGTACAACTAGGGGGTGATGTGCGGGGTCGGGGCTTGGACATCGATCACGTTGATCGAGTCAACAAACATAAGACGGGGCAACAAGGACAAGGTGGGGGTCACTGATGGATCACTAACCAACCTATACTAAGCAGTTTAGAATAAGCAGGTAAGGTATGAAAGCAGGTAACAAAAACAGGCTATGCATTAGAGTAGGATCATACAGAAAGTAGTAGCAGTTCTAATGCAAGCATGAGAGGGAAAGAAACGGGCGATATCAGAATGCTCAAGGGGGGGTTTGCTTGCTTGGAAGCTCTGCTGAAAAGGAAGAAGTGTCGTCGATGTAGTCGATCACAGGGGCGGCATCGGTCTCAGGGTCTACCGGAGAGAAGAGGGGGAAGAAACAATAAATATAAAGCAAACAGATCATCACACAACATAACATGGCGATATGTCGTGCCGAGTGTGACCTAACATATGGATACACGATATAGGTAAAGGGGGAATTCAATCGGGAATGTTTTCCCCGTTTTGGACCTGTGTCAGACAGATGACCGGAGAAGAATGTTCCTTGTTCATCTAGTTAGAGGCATATGAAAGGTAAACGGACCGCGTATTCGGATTCGTCACGTTTTTCTGAGCAACTTTCATGTAGAAAACATTTTCATCTGAGCTATGATTTATTTACTATGATTTTTCAAAGATTTAAACAATTTCTGAAATTTATTAATTCGAAAATTAAATAGAGCGCACCCAGAATTGTACCCAGTCAGCACACACAGGGGCTGACTGGTGGGTCCCGTAGACTGGGTTAACAGACCAGTCAACCAGAGGCTGACTTGTGGGCCCGGGTGCTGAGTCAGCATGCTGACTCAGCGGATCTTATCCAAATGAACAGTTGAAAGCGTGCCCCACATGTCAGTTGTTTATTTAAACAAAATGTTTTATTAGCAATTAATTAAACGCGTGGGGCCCAATAGTCATTGGGGATTAAGGGCTGGGTTAGGTGATTAGATTAGTAACTAACCTAAACCGGTCAGGGCCCACCTATCATTAGACATGGCCGGCTGTTAGGCGCTGTGCACGCGGGCGCGCACACAGGCGAGGCGTAGCGAGTGGCCAGACCCGGTGGGGCACCGGCGGTAACCCAGTGGCGCCAGCAGGGGCGGTCGCAGCGGAAGGCCGCGAGGCTGGCCGAGGCCGAGGAGGCAGCGGGCGCGCGGAGGTGCGAGCTTCCGTGGGAAGCAG
The DNA here is from genome assembly GCF_002162155.2 of Triticum dicoccoides. Lineage (NCBI taxonomy): Eukaryota > Viridiplantae > Streptophyta > Magnoliopsida > Poales > Poaceae > Triticum > Triticum dicoccoides. Next base: position 528,667,610 of record NC_041392.1, read on the forward strand.
CGGCGAGTGCGGGCGCTACCGGATGCGCCGGGACGAAGAAGGGCGCGGCAAGGCATGGCGAGCGGGCGCGGCCTGGCGGTGAGCAGCGGCAGGCCGAGCAGTTAGCAGCAGCAACGACGAGCAACAAGTAGTAGCATAGCGGCAGCGGATGGAGCACCATGAGGAGCAGGTGCAGTGGTGCCAGCGCGGGCGTGCAAGGGCCAACGGCGGCGAGGCCGCAAGTGGGCGAAGGCAGCGGCGCAGCGGGCGGCCCTGGGCGCGTGTTGGGGCGGTGCTCGCGGGGCTGCGTTCGCGCACGAGCAGCAGTACGCGGTGCATGAGACCGCGGCCAGCATCGACCATGGCGGCGACCGAGACGCGGCGATGGCGCGACGGAAGAGCAGCTAAGCTAGGGGGAGAGCGCGGGTAGATAGAGGGAAGGGAAGGAGGTGGATGCTCATGGTGAGGCACACGATGGCCGGCGGTAGCTTCGAAGTGCAGGGGCGGCCGACTCGACGGCGAACGACGGCGACCGAAGCGGTTGACGGGAAGAAGATGATGCTGCCAGGCTCGACGTAGGTGCTCCCCACTTGAACGGGGTGCTTTAGGTGACGAAGGGGACGACGGCGGGGCCATCGGACACATCCTCAGGCGACGAAGGCGACGGTGGGCGTGAGGGCAGAGCGATACATGGCGACGACGGCGCGGTTGCTATGGATCTGGGCACGCGCGCGCGAGAGAGAGAGCGACGAGGGAGAGAGA
>NC_041392.1:528668713-528676159 GCF_002162155.2 Triticum dicoccoides
TCGAGGCATCCCGGGGCCTTATCCCCATCGTCGGAGCGTAGCCGGCGAGGTGGCTCGATGGGAGCCTCGCCCCTGTAGCGACGCGCCTGTGGAACAGGACGGCCGACCGAGTGAGGGGTGGGCTAATGGGCTGGCGCGGCTAGGCTGAGGCCCAGGGGATAGGGGGCTCTCTCCTTCTTTTTCTTTTTCTCCTTTCTTTGATTTCTGTTTTTTTAATAAACACAGATGGGTAAGTAAATATTGGGCATGCTATTTACTTAGAAAAATATGGGAAGTACCCCATTTATTCCGCGGTGATCTTAGACAGTGCCACAATTATTTTGGAGACCATAAGAATTCATTTGGTAATTTTCATAAATAGGATAGCATTTAAAAATGCTGAATTAGTGCTGTTATAATTGCTAATGCTCATATTTGCACAAAAGTGATGTTGTGTTCCTTAACAATAATTGTTATGGAATTTTTGACAAATGATGATCATTTTTCCAGCAACTTTTGAGCAACTTCAAACTTCACTTGAATTTGAATTGACTGGAATTTCAAATGGAATATTGAACAAAGGTGATTAAGCACTGTTTGGAAAAATGATTAGTTTAATCACAGAGGGTTACTGTAGCATGGCACTGGGGGTGTTACAATCTTCATCATCCCGGCGACCACCACGATGAGGAGGGAGTAGTCCACCATCGAGGCTGAGGGTTTGTACCAGTAGCTATGCGTTTAATCTCTCTCCCTCGTGTTCTTGAGATGTCACGATCTTGATGTATCGCGGGCTTTGTTAATATAGTCGGATCATATGGTGTTTTCCTCTCTCTATCTTGTTGTGATGAATTGAGTTTTCCCTTTAAGATTTTGTTGTTATCGGATTGAATACTTTTATGGATTTGAGAACACTTGATATATGTCTTGCAATTTAATACTCGTGGTGACAATGGGGTATCGTATTGATTCACTTGATATATGTTTTGGCACTCAACTCGCGAATTCCCGAGGTGGCATTGGGGTAATCTATGCATAGGGGATGATGCACGTTCTTGTATTTATTTCTCCGGTAGAAATCTTAGGGAACTCTTTGAAGTTCTTTATGTTGGATTGATTATTATGAATCTGAATTTGCTCCGGTGTTATTTTAGTACGAACTCTTGGTTAGATCGATCGGAAAGAATAGCTTTGTGTTATTTTAGTACGAACTCTAGGATAGATTGATCGGAAAGAATAGCTTTGAGGTGGTTTCATACCCTACAAACAATTCCGCCTTATGTTCTCCGTTAGATAGGAACTTTGGAGTGATTCTTTGTTGCACGTTAAGGGACGGTAATATGATCCAATTATATTAGCACTGTTGAGAGATTGCACTAGCGAAAGTACGAACCCTAGGCCTCATTTTCAAGCATTGCAATACCGTTTTTGTGCCCGTTCACTATTTTCTACCTTGCTGTTTTTATTTATTCAGATTATAAAAATATATTTCTACCATCAATATTACACTTTATCACCATCTCTTCGCCGAACTAGTGCACCTATACAATTTGCCATTGTATTGGGTATGTTGGGGACACAAGAGATTTCTTGTATTTGGTTGCAGGATTGTTTGAGAGAGACCATCTTCATCCTACACCTCCCATGGATTGATAAGCCTTAGGTCATCCACTTGAGGGAAATTTGCTACTGTCCTACAAAACTCTGTGCTTGGAGGCCCAACACGTGTCTACAAGAATAAAGTTGCATATTTGACATCAAGCTCTTTTCTGGCACCGTTGCCAGGTAGGTGAGTGCATGAAGGTATATCTTTAGATCTTGCAATTGAATCTTTTAGTTCTTGTTTTATCGCTAGTTTGGTTTATAAAAGAAAACTACAAAAAATAGAATTGAGGTTGCATCATATTATTGATCATCTTTATAATATCTTTCTTAAAAATGATGGTTTGGAAAATTGTGCTCAATTGTTAGAAGAAGAAGTCAATAAAATGTTTGGCACAAAATATTTGAATGATGAGCATGATTGCAATGTTCTTAGTATGAATTCTTTGAATATCCATGACGCTAATGATATGCAAAGCTACAAGCTTGGGGATGCTATGTTTGATGAAGATGATATTTTTTGTCCCCCAAGTTTTGATGTGCAAATTTATTATAATGAAAGCATGCCTCCTATTTATGATGATTATAATGATGAAAGTGGATTTGGAGAGGTCATGACTTTACTTAGTGATGAATCCACTATTTTGGATGAGGCTTCAATTGACTATGATAACAAAGTTGCTATCTATGATGATTATGGTGATGACATGTATGCTATATTGAATAATTATAAACATGAAACTTGTCATCATGATTTTAATTTTCACTCTCATGATAGTTATTTTGTTGAGTTTGCTCCCACTACTATTGATGAGAAGAAATTTGCTTATGTGGAGAGTAATAAGTTTTCTATGCGTTTGTGTCGTGAAAATAATGCTTTATGTGATGGTTATATTGTTGAATTCATTCATGATGCTACTAAAAATTACTATGAGAGAGGAACATATGCTTTTACTGTTGGGGAACCCAATATTTCAATAAATTTACCTACAATCACGCAAGATCTATCTAGGATATGCATAGCAACGAGCGGGGAGAGTGTGTCTACGTACCCCCGTAGATCGAAAGCGGAAGAGTTTAGTAACGTGGTTGATGTAGTCGAACGTCTTCGCGATCAAACCGATCCAAGTACCGAACGTACGGCACCTCCATGATCAGCACACATTCAGCTCAAGTCTCTTTACTCATTCCATAATGCATCATCTCGTGGCTAACTCATTAGACACATTGCTTGCAAGGCTCATAGTGATGTGCATTACCGAGAGGGCCCAGAGATACCTCTCCGATACACGGAATGACAAATCCTAATCTCAATCTATGCCAACTCAACAAACACAATCGGAGACACCTATAGAGCATCTTTATAATCATCCAGTTACGTTGTGACGTTTGATAGCACACAAGGTGTTCCTCCGGTATTCGGGAGTTGCATAATCTCATAGTCCGAGGAACATATGTATAAGTCATGAAGAAAGCAATAGCAGAAAAACTAAACGATCATAATGCTAAGGTAACTGATGGGTCTTGTCCATCACATCATTCTCTAATTATGTGACCCCGTTCATCAAATGACAACACATGTCTATGGTCAGGAAACTTAACCATCTTTGATTAAGGAGCTAGTCAAGTAGAGGCATACTAGGGACACTCCGTTTGTGTATGTATTCACACATGTACTAAGTGTCCGGTTAATACAATTCTAGCATGACTAATAAAAATTTATCATGATATAAGGAAATATAAAGAATAAATTTATTATTGCCTCTAGGGCACATTTCCTTCAGTCTCCCACTTGCACTAGAGTCAATAATCTAGATTACATAGTAATGATTCTAACACCCATGGAGTCTTGGTGTTGATCATGTTTTGCTCGTGAGAGAGGCTTAGTCAACGGGTATGCAATATTCAGATCCGTATGTATCTTGCAAATCTCTATGTCTCCCTCCTTGACTTGATCGCGGATGGAATTGAAGCGTCTCTTGATGTGCTTGGTTCTCTTGTGAAATCTGGATTCCTTTGGCAAGGCAATTGCACCAGTATTGTCACAAAAGATTTTCATTGGACCCGATGCACTAGGTATTACACCTAGATCGGATATGAACTCCTTCATCCAGACTCATTCATTTGCTGCTTCCAAAGCGGCTATGTACTCCGCTTCACATGTGGATCCCACCACGATGCTCTGTTTGGAACTGCACCAACTGACAGCTCCACCATTCAATATAAATACGTATCCGGTTTGCGACTTAGAGTCATCCGGATTAGTGTCAAAGCTTGCATCGACGTAACCGTTTACGATGAGCTCTTTGTCATCTCCATAAACGAGAAACATATCCTTAGTCCTTTTGAGGTATTTCAGGATGTTCTTGACTGTTGTCCAGTGATCCACTCCTGGATTACTTTGGTACCTCCCTGCTAAACTAATAGCAAGGCACACATCAGGTCTGGTACACAACATTGCATACATGATAGAACCTATGTCTTAGGCATAGGGAATGACTTTCATTTTCTCTCTATATTCTGCAGTGGTCAGGCATTGAGTCTGACTCAACTTCACACCTTGTAACACAGGCAAGAACCCTTTATTTGACTGATCCATTTTGAACTTCTTCAAAACTTTATCAAGGTATGTGCTTTTGTGCAAGTCCAATTAAGCGTCTTGATCTATCTCTATAGATCTTGATGCCCAATATATAAGCAGCTTCACTGAGGTCTTTCATTGAAAAATTCTTATTTAAGTATCCTTTTATGCTATTCAGAAATTCAGTATCATTTCCGATCAACAATATGTCATCCACATATAATATCAGAAATGCTACAGAGCTCCCACTCACTTTCTTGTAAATACATGCTTCTCCAAAAGTCTGTATAAAACCATATGCTTTTATCACACTATCAAAGCATACATTCCAACTCCGAGAGGCTTGCACCAGTCCATAAATGGATCGCTGGAGCTTGCACACTTTGTCAGCACCTTTTGGATCGACAAAACCTTCTGGCTGCATCATATACAACTCTTCTTTAAGGTATCCATTAAGGAATGCAGTTTTGACATCCATTTGCCAAATTTCATAATCATAAAATGCGGCAATTGCTAACATGATTCAGACAGACTTAAGCATCGCTACGGGTGAGAAGGTCTCATCATAGTCAACTCCTTGAACTTGCAAAAACCTTTCGCAACAAGTCGAGCTTTGTAGATAGTAACATTATCGTCAGCATCAGTTTTCTTCCTTAAGATCCATGTATTCTCTATTGCTTGCTGATCATCAGACAAGTCAACCAAAGTCCACACTTTGTTCTCATACATGGATCCCATCTCAGATTTCATGGCCTCAAGCCATCTTGCAGAGTCTGGGCTCATCATCGCTTCCTCATAGTTCGTAGGTTCGTCATGGTCAAGTAACATGACTCCAGAACATGATTACTGTACCACTCTGGTGCAGATCTTACTCCGGTTGACCTACGAGGTTCGATAGTAACTTGATCAGAAGTTTCATGATCATCATCATTAGCTTCCTCACTAATGGGTGTAGGAATCACTGGAACTGATTTCTATGATGAACTCCTTTCCAATAAGGGAGAAGGTACAGATACCTCATCAAATTCTAATTTCCTCCCACTCACTTCTTTCGAGAGAAACTCCTTCTCTAGAAAGCATCCATTCTTAGCAACGAATATCTTGCCTTCAGATCTTTGATAGAAGGTGTACCCAACAGTCTCCTTTGGGTATCCTATGAAGACACATTTCTCTGATTTGGGTTCAAGCTTATCAGGTTGAAGCTTTCTCACATAAGCATCGCAGCCCCAAACTTTAAGAAATGACAACTTGGGTTTCTTGCCAAACCACAGTTTATATCATGTCGTCTCAACAGATTTCGATGGTGCCCTATTTACCGTGAATGCAGCCGTCTCTAAAGCATAACCCCAAAACGATAGCGGTAAATCAGTAAGAGACATCATAGATCGCACCATATCTAATAAAGTGCGGTTACGATGTTTGGACACACCATTACAATGTCGTGTTCCAGGTGGCGTGAGTTGCGAAACTATTCCGCATTGTTTCAAATGAAGACCAAACTCATAACTCAAATATTCACCTCCACAATTAGATCGTAGACATTTTATTTTCTTGTTACGATGATTTTCCACTTCATTCCGAAATTCTTTGAACTTTTTCAAATGTTTTAGACTTATGTTTCATCAAGTAGATATACCCATATCTGCTCACATCATCTGTGAAGGTCAGAAAATAACAATACCCATCGCGAGTGTCGGTGTCAAAACCGGCGGATCTCGGGTAGGGGGTCCCGAACTGTGCGTCAAGGCCGGATGGTAACAGGAGACAAGGGACACGATGTTTTTTACCCAGGTTCGGGCCCTCTCGATGGAGGTAATACCCTACTCCTGCTTGATTAATATTGATGATATGGGTAGTACAAGAGTAGATCTACCACGAGATCAAGGAGGCTAAACCCTAGAAGCTAGCCTATGGTATGATTGTTGTGTATGGAGTTGATTGCCTACGGACTACAACCCTCCGGTTTATATAGACACCGGATAGGGTTAGGGTTACATAGAGTTGGTTACAAGGGTAGGAGATCTTGAATATCCCCATCGCCAAACTTGCCTTCCACGCCAAGGAAAGTCCCATCCGGACACAGGACAAAGTCTTCAATCTTGTATCTTCATAGTCCTGGAATCCGGCTAAAGGTATAGTCCGGCTACCCGAACACCCCCTAATCCAGGACTCCCTCAGTAGCCCCCGAACCGGGCTTCAATGACGATGAGTCCGGCGCACAGATTATTCGGCATTGCAAGGCGGGTTCTTCTCCAAATCTTGTGTACCTGTAGGAATAATGTCCGATTTTTGTAATGTAGTGCTCCTCGGCTTCCACGCCCAATAATGGTCGTCTTCCACGTGTCAAACAAATGCGAAAAGCCGGGGTGTTTTTACATCCACACCCCTAGCCGCATAAATGAGCCGCCTATTTAACAGGATGAGGATTTAGGTCCAAACCACATCTTCTCCGCGAGTTATCATCAGAGCGCTTCCAGCAAAGGTCCATTCCAACATGACCAGCCGTCGCAGCTCCTCCCCTCGCCCCTCCGGTCCCAAACCCGGGGACTAGGAGAGTTGCACCATCCCGCATAGCAAGTTAGCGTCGCTTCAGGCCAAGGGATTCCTCCCTCAGGCATACATGGTCCCGGTCCGAGCCGGTCTCGCCACCTACAATGGCGGAAAACAAGCGGAGAGCACCCCCAATCCTTCTGAAGGAGAGCGGGTGTGCCTCGTCCCCTATCTAATAAGGGGACTGGGATTTCCAATTCACCCATTTCTCCGCGGGCTTCTAGAGTTCTACGGCCTCCAGCTGCACAATCTCACGCCCGCCTCCGTACTGCATATTGCGGGTTTCGTCGCCCTTTGTGAGCTATTTTTAGGCGTTGAGGCTCATTTCGCGCTGTGGAAGAGGTTATTCTGCCTGGTGCCCCGTTCTAAAGAGGGGTCTATTTACCAAGTGGGCGGGGCCGAAGTATGGCGTATCGCCGGGACCGGATACCTATCCGGAACCCCAAAGAAGGCGTCCGAGGACTGGCCTTCAGAATGGTTCTACATAGATGACGTCCCGCTACCGGACCCTATCCGGGTTGGTCTCCCTGAGTTCAACAGTGCTCTATTGAAGAAACGCTTGAGCTGGCGTCCACGGAGCTCTCAGAGAGAAAGTGACAAAGACTTCCTTTACCTGATGGGCCGGATAAGACTGTTGGCTCATTCCGGACTAACCATGATTGGAGTCATGGCCGCATGCATTATGCGGGGGGGGGGGGTGCAGCCACTTCAATACAGAGGCCACCCCATGTGGG